>NC_061121.1:158032798-158045930 GCF_002878395.1 Capsicum annuum | reverse complement strand
GGAGGAATTCTTGGAAGATATTTGAGAAAGACATCTGAATATTCACTCACTACTGGGACTGATTCAAGACTGGGAGTTTTTGAACTAGTGTCCTTAACTCAAACAAGATGATAGACACATCCTTTAGATATTATTTTTCATGCCTGAAGGTAGGAAACAAACTGTCCTCTGAAAGTGGATACACTACCCTTCCACTCTAGGACGGGTTCATTTGAAAACTATAACTGGACTATTCTATTTTTGTAGGCGACTGTGGCATAGCAGGAGTAAAACCAATCCATGCCAAGAATGACATTAAAATTAGTCATCTCTAATTTGACTAAGTCTGTTGAAGTTACTTTCTAAAATATCATAACCGGGCAGTTCCTGTATACCCACCAGGCTATGATAGTTTTACCCACTGGGGTAGAGATAAAAAAGAGTCCTACTAAAATTTCAGGACTGATTTTGAAATCAACTACTATATTGGGAGTGACAAAAGACAAGGAAGCTCCTAGATCTAGCAAAGCGTAAACATGAACATGAAAGATTTGTAATGTACCAGTAACCACATCATGAGAATTTTCCTGATCTTGTCGGGACTGGAGAGCATAGACTCTATTTGGGCGTTGCCCACTAGAAGCACTGGAAGTGGCACCCTGTTGAGTTGGGCGACTGGACCAAGCTGAGGAACAATTTTACTGACCCTAATAACCTGACTGGGGATAATCTATGACTCTGTGTCCTGGCTTACCACATCCAAAACAGACATCGCAATCAGCTCTGCAAGAACCCTTATGGTTCTTACCACAAATATGACAAAAAGGATTAGTTCGGGCATTGCTGACACTGCCCCGAGACTTAGAGCCTGGCGCCCTATCTTTATTACCATCCCTGAACTTAGGAGCAGGAGCACTAGCTGATGAAGGAGATGGAACTGACGGCTTAGGATGAAACTGAGAAGGTTTCTTCTTCTGATTTGGGTTAAGAAGAGTTGAAACTACTTGTCTTTTCTCTCTTATTCTACTTCTCCCTCATCTTAATTTTTTGCTCTTCTATCTGTTGAGCATGAGTCATAAACCTGGCTAAAGTCATGTCACTATTCAATATCATAGATCTACACTCATTGACCATACTATCATTCACCCCATAAACAAACTTAATCATCTTGGCCCTACTGTCTGCAACCACATAAGGGGCATATTTAGCTAATTGAGTAAACTTAAGAGAATAATATTTCACCATCATTTTTCCTGCCTGAGGTTGATAAATTCTAACACCTTGGATTCTCTCAATTCTAGGAGAAAGAGCCTTTGACAAACTCTTCCCACTCTATAGGTCCTGCATCAACTGACCTCCCTGACTTCCACTGCTTGTACCAAATATGAGCAACATCCTACAACTAATATGCAGCTAGCTCAAAACTCTAAGTAGCTAACACCCCCATAACGTCAGTAGCCTTCTAAACCTTTGACAAACTCTTCCCACTCTATAGGTCCTGCATCAACTGACCTCCCTGACATTCACTGCTTGTACCAAGTATGAGCAACATCTTGCAACTAATATACAGCTAGCTCAACACTCTCAGCAGCTAACACCCCCATAACATCAGTAACCTTTTGAACCTAATCGATGAATTCCTGAGGGTCCTCATCTGACTTAGACCCGAGAAAAGATGGAGGATTCATTCGGGTGAAGTCTCGAATCCTGGCTACAGCTGAATTAGCCATTAGGTAGGCTGGAACGATAGTTGGTCGTTCATTCTAAGTAGTAACTAACTTAGCAAGAGTAGTGAATGCAACTCTAAACTCTGCATGAGAAACATATTTGCCCAAAGGTACTTCGGGCTGAGGGGCTGACTGATTTCCATTTTTTCATTTAGGAGGCATGTTTTGTAGAAGAAAGGAAGAAATGGATTAGACTGAGAGATTTACTTGAGATTACGCTCCCTGGCATAACATGAATACTGAGAGATGGAAAAATGTTCCTAAAACATCTCATAGCCTTCTGTACATAAATGTGGCGTGCAATACACCCATGCACAAGACTCTAGTCAATGCAGCATTTAGACTTCCTTGGACTCTATTGAACCTTAGGCTTTGATACCAAGTTTGTAACGCCCCGAACATGGTACCCAAAATGCTACACGGTACACATGACCCCAAAGGACCATAAGCTAACCCATGACTGATATCTATACCTGTATACTGTATAATATACTGTATGATTGTGGAAACATGAACTGAAAGGCCATAAGTTTCAAGATTGTAATGTAACTAATAAAGATATAACATCTGAATGGGGTATGAAATACCCAAAAAAAATTAAAATAACATGATAGTCTGAACATAATAGTTTGGAAAGCCTCTAACTGACTGAACTGTCTGAATAAGGAGTTGATGGGACATATCCCCAACTAACTCCAACTAATAAATTACTTAATGAGAATAAATAAATCATCATGTCCTCGAGAGATTAAGACTCATTTCTAACTCAGACTGCTGAGACTAGAATGCTACTGATGCTCTAGAGCTCATGCTTCTGAACCTATGGTATACGGCAGCATAGTGCAAATGCATCAGTACTTTGAATGTACTAGTATGTATGTGAGGTAGGCTGAATGCACGGGGTTCATATGGATGAACAATACTGGCTAACTGACTAATATGAACGTGAGAATACATGCATGAATACATAGTAACTATATTTGAGATCATGATAACATGAATTACTGATAACTAACATGACTGATAACTAAGTTCTGATGGCTGATATAAATAAAAACAAGAGTGACTGTATCTGACAGTTCTAAATTTGATGGAACTAGCTGAGTTTTGTACTGTTCTGAGTTGACTGTATGTGAAAGTCCTAAATCATGTAGAACTATCTGAGTTCTAATACTGAGACTGATTGACTGTACAGTACTGATTCTATAACTAAAACTATGGGAAATAGTTGTGTAATTGATATGCCCCAAATAACGTATTATAGTTAAGTTGGGGTCAAATCTGTAACCCTAATTGGAAGGGTGTCAATACTGCGTAAGGATAAGATGTGGGTGGCTCTTATCTGACGATGTCCCTAAAAGATAATGGTGGGCCCCTCATCTGATAGTGCTTATCCACCTCATTAACCCTCATCTGACAGTGTTGATGTCTCAACCTATGCTGGCTACATAGTTCTGGAATGCAAGGATGACTTCTAAGAATAACACCCTCATCTGACAGTGTGTGTTTCTATCCTTAGGTTCACTCAGTGCTAATTCCTACTCACATCTGAATAGACACTGATCATGGATTACTGAACTGAACTGGACTGAATTAACTAAGTTCCATCAATTGACAGAATAGTACTGAGATTACTGCATTATTGAGCTTTCCTGAGTCATATAATTGATTGAGTTCTATGGATCATGGCTTGACTACGGTTATCGTGAAAACATGACACGGGCTCTAGGCACACAACTATATTTTTCGAGTATAAGTACCCCCAGGACTCGATGGATGAAAACTGACAAGGCATGACATTCTTGAATATATGACTAGCTTCAACAATCTATAATACAATATTTGAAGATATTTCATGGGCATTTGATTATCATAGCTTGGTATGTGAATAAGATAGCATGTATACATAGCATAATTTCATATGGGTAACTCATGAGAAACCCGACAAACAATTTCAATACATCAAAATAGCATGGAAGTCATTTTGGATCACAATTAAGCTATAGTGCATAATTTCTATCCTCATAGGCATTTTAGCAAACACCTTGCATGCACCCTTAAGGTTTAGACCTAATCATCAAATTGACACATTATAAATAATTTAATTTATGGATTTCACTCACTTGCTAATGTAGTTTCATGAAAAAAACACAAATATTCTAACTTGGGAATCATATAACAAAATAAACATGGTTACAACCAACCCACAACATAAATATCATGATTCACAATTTAAAATAGGGTTCTTGAGCTCTATGGATGAAAGGAATCAATAGATCAATACAACACATACCTTAGTTCTTGATTTAGAGAATATTGACGGAGATACTTTCTTGAAATTGAATCCCCAATTGAAACCCTAGCTTGTTCTTGAGATAAAATTGAGAGAAACTAGTATATTTTGGGTACCAAATAGCTGAATCTTATATTAAAGGGCTTAAATAAGGGTGAGAAATTGACCCTTTTAACCCTGGACGCGTCTATTAATTTCAGTGAAATTTTCTCGAATTGGACCCCTGGGGCAACGCAGTGCTATTGCGTTATGTCACTGGAATTTGAAAACTGGGAAATTGAGGGATGGCGCGATGCGGAGCCATCGCGTTGCCACTTTATTTGTGACCTAGAAATTTAGCGGGACACACCATTATTGCGGACCCCTACTGGAATTTGACAATTGCCATTTTCACTGTGGCGCAGTGCGCCACTGACTAATATGGAGCTATTTTACGACTGGAACTTGAAATATTCATAACTTCTTATCCGGTTACCGGATTTAGGCAAATTTTACATTGATTGAAAGCTTATTGAATTTCCCAGGTGATAAAAATTGAAAATCTTGATAATTCCTCCTGCAATAAAAATCAATCAATTTAAAAGCTAATACTTGACATTCTTGAGACAAAATTAGTTAGGAAACTTTGGGGTATTACAGTATATGAGATAGGAAATAACTAATCTAGACTGAACATGATGTATGTAACATGGCAAATTGATCCAAGAAAATGTAATAACATGTGCTATACAATAAACCAAATAACTAAAACAAGTTCATGTAAGCATCTGAATCTAAACTGTGGGTTGTGGACTATGGGAGCTGTTGAAACCCTTATGGTTGCAGCACACAGTGAGGGACCAGGTCCCTCAAAGTCAATCTCAGGCACTAGAATATTTAATGACCCAATACCAAAAAGAAGTGCAGGAAAGGTAAAGAATGTAGGATTTATCATGGAAACCTCCTTACTTAAGGAAGGAAAAATCATGGCTTGCCTTTACAAGCACCAACAAAATCCACTATAATCAACCTCTTCAATATAAAATCAATTTCAGCCTAACTCTACGCTCCTTTCGCTTGTAATAACTCCACTAAAAGCTCATCTTAGAAACTCTGCCAAGGACCCTCTATACTGATTAACCATAATCAATATCAAACTTAGGCAACTCTACCTAAGCACTCTCGAGCAAATACAACAAAAAACATTACTCTTATAGCATGAGTAATTCTTTTACAAATTAGCACTCAAGAAGACTCATAACTCTTTAAGCATACTTCAAAGATAAGAATATGAGAAATACTTGAGTAGTGTTGAATTGGGGTTTTTGCTGCCTCTCTTCACTCTTTGTATTTGCAAAAAACCATTTAAATAAGAGGCATGTCTTTTCTTTTATAGATGAGTGATGATTAGGGCTAAAATATCATTGGACTATCTATCTGTACAAATAGCACCTGCAAGTTTGTTACACAAGAGGAAAAAATTGTGCAGACAACGCGTGCCAGCTGTATTGTATTGTGCACATCTAGGGACCTGGTCCTTTGTAGTTAGCTACTCATCATATAAACTACATATAGAAATTTCCCCCTTTTTGATGATGACAAACCAACCATAAAACTTTGAGCATTAGTGCAAATTCATCATAGTTAATCAGTGTGATTGCCACTTAAGATGAATGTTCCCCCTATCATCATGCTTCCTCCATCATGCCACATAGGGACCTGGTCCTTTATTGATATTTACAAAAAAAAATTTTGAGCATATTTTCTTCCTCCTGTCACTATGCCTTATCATTCACTTAGCACATCACTTACTTCCCCCTATCAACATGTACCACATATGTGCACTTTACATATGAAGTTAGTATTCCTCCATTTGTTTGATCAATCTTTCCTGAATAGCTAGCAACTCAAACACTTGAGACACAAATCCAATTTCGCCCTCTATGCATTTATTCTCCACAAGGGTTATCAGGATGATTATCTGCTTGGCTGTTCCAGGTATTTCTTTAGTTTCATATACACCATAATGTTTAAACACCCTAGTCAAGAGATATCCATATGGCATTCCATGTTTACCTTTTTTTTATGAATCAATTTATACATATGTTCTATCATTAGAGATGGAATACTTATCAATTCAAATTTACTCAAGGATTCAATAAAGAACAAGTCAATACTGGAAGCAATTATTCTTTTTTCAGATCATGAAAATAGGACCTTGTTGATGAACTCAAATGCCAGCTGATAATAATTTTTTAGAAACTTCTTTTTTGCTGCAACTATTAAGGTCTCTCATACCTTTGATGCCTCAATCATGAACTTAGTGGTGGACTATTGATTTACCACAGTTCTTATCTTTACACTAGGTACATCCAAGATTCTTCCTAGTGTTTCTTCATCCATCTTAAGAACGTTTTCCTACACATGTGCAGTCAAATATGAACCATCCTTTAAGAATTCCATGGAGTAGTAGAATTCTCTTACTTCTCCTTCAAAGACAATGGGAGTTGGTTCTTCTAGTAGGTGCAGGCATCCATGATGCCTCACATACTTCACCAGTTCTTCCACCCCTACTTTTTCATAGATTTTTGATCAAATACTCTCCCAGATAGAAACTTTTATGTTTTTAAGTTCTCAATCCTCCTTTCTCTAGATATGTCATTCTTTTCTTCTTTCTTTTTATTTCTTTTGGTCTCACTACTTGGCTCTCTTTTTTCATTAGTTTTTCTCTTTATGGGACCGAGTCCCTCAGAATCTTCTCTTTTCTTGACAAATATATGATTCTACTTTGTTCTAGTAGAGCTACCACCCTTTTACTTAGAGGACCTGGTTCTCTCATCATCCTCAACTTCCAATTTTCTTTCTTTAGTAGCAATAGGAACTACTGAATCTATGTCTTTATTTTTTTCAACCTCCACAACTTCTACATTTTCTTCCTCCTCTACTAACATATATTTTCTTAGCCTTCTTTTTCATGGTTAAAGCTTTGTGAGCCTTCATGGCATCTTCCATCATATTCTTTTCAAAACCCCTTTTAGAATAGGTTTTTGTAACTTTTACCTCTGAGTTTATCACTTTATCCCTACCTATACTTCCTCTTAGTTTCTTTATCGACCATCTTAGAGGTACTTCATCCACATCCTCTTCATTTTCTTCATGTGGTGCTAATAGCATAGCTTTTCTCTCATTTATTTTATCCTTATCACCCATTTCCAATTCTTCTCTATGTACTGAGCTTTTCTTGGTGTCATATGCAAGTAGGAGAAGATTCTTAACTATCCAGGTTTCATTGAAAGAAAGATCAACCCTTTTCATTAAAACTTCTTCACCAAATAACTGGAAAAAATAGGGTTTGAATCTAAAGATGTAGGAGAGTCAGGGCTTATTGTATTTTAGAGGGTTCAAAGTTTTTGAATTTTCTGAATGACTCAGGAATTTGGAAGTTTTCAGGAAGTTTTAAATTTCCTGGAGAAGAGATAGTTTTAGGTTGAGACGTTCCTTGTTCTATTGGTGATCCAAATCCTTGGTTTAGATTCTCAATCATGATTGGCTGAGCATTAGATTCGAAGGTTAAGGAGGATTCAATGGAGACTGACTTGATTTAGGGTTCTAAAAATTCTAAGAAAGATTCAGTTTGTTGTTGAGGACTGTAGATGATATTTTCCATGGTTTCAAATTCTGAAGAATCAGGATGTTCAATTTGGAGATGTCTAGTCTGACTCTCTAAAGTTTTGTCTACTTTAGGAATTTTTGTTGGGTTTAAGGAAGTATTAATATTGTCCATTTGATTTTGAGAGACAAAGATGAGTTGGTTTAGTTTAGGTTTAGAGAAAATTTGTAGATTTGGGAACATAACTTGGACTAGTTGAAGAATAATGACAAGAAGGTCTGACTTAGCAATTTTAAGAGGTGACCAATGTCCTTAAAAGAGGTTCCTTTTGATTTGACATATCTAGACCTAAAAAGTGTGACTCATTATTTTGTACAGAAATTGACACTTTAGAGAATAAAACATATATGTTTTTTTCAGAAAACATTTTATGATTAGTTTAAGCTTCTTGTATAGGTATTAACTTGAGTGATAAGACCAGATCCCTCTCTTTATGATTGAATTTTTCACTTGTGTTACCTTCAACTGTTCTCCTTCTAAGCTATTCCCATGGGTGTATACCTGCAAAGGTATGAAGCTTTGTTAGATTAATGAGCACCTACTTTATCATGGATACCTGTCTCCTGAACATAGCTATGTTTTTAAGGACTGACTTGATTCAGAGTTCTAAAAATTCTAAGGAAGATTTAGTTTGTTGTTGAGGATTGTAGATGATGTTTTCCATGGTTTCAAGTTCTGAAGAATCAGGATGTTCAATTTAGAGATGTCTAGTTTGACTCTCTGAAGTTTTGTCTACTTTAGGAATTTTTGTTGGGTTTGAGGAAGTAGTAATATTGTCTATTTGATTTTAAGAGACAGAGATAAGCTGGTTTAGTTTAGGTTTAGAGACAAATTGTAGATTTGGGAAGATAACTTGGACTAGTTGAAGAATAATGACAAAAAGGTCTGACTTAGCAATTTTAAGAGGTGACCAATGTCCTTAAAATAGGTTCCTTTTGTTTTGACATATCTAGACCTAAAAAGTGTGACTCATTATTTTGCACAGAATTTGACACTTTATAGAAGAAAACATATATGGTTTTTTCGGAAAACATTTTATAATTAGTTTAAACTTCTTGTATAGGTACTAACCTGAGTAATAGGACTAGGTCCCTCTCTTTATGATTGAATTTTGTACTTGTGTTAGCTTAACTGTTCTCCTCCTAAGCTGTTCCCATGGGTGTATACTTGTAAAGGCATGAAGCTGTGTTAGATTAACAAGCACCTACTTTATCATGGATACCTATCTCTTTAACATAGCTAAATTTTTAAAGAGACACTGATTCACATATTAGGTTAGGTTGGCTTGATCGATCCATGCTCTAGCCTCTTGCTGAGGCCGTCTATTTTTAAGTTGAGTTTTCTATGGACCAAGTCCCTTGAAATCAACTATTTCAAGATATGACACTTCCACCTTGGAGTGACTTATGAGAGAGAACACAGGTAGATCTTCTTAATTAAGCCATGAACACTCACATTTAATGAACATTCCTTACTGCAATCCCCTTTCTCCAACCTGGAACCATGAACACTTGTTTGATTTTGGAACACACTTGAGTTTCAGTTTCTAGTATGAAGACAATGGTGCAATCAAAACCTTTTTGTCTATCTAGTTAGAGAGTTCTCCTCATCTTATTTGAGTTATTAAATCCATTTGGCTGTGTATTCTCCTACTGAACACGTTTGAATTTGTTCATTCCTTCACTTTTCCATCTTTGAAAATTCAATTTAGATTGGCCATTTTTTTCACAACGATTGTCCATAGATTTTGTAGCCTTCTTTCTAGAACCATTGACAGTCTTTTCTTTTCACATAGCAGGTTCAAATTCTCCTTGATAGCCTAGTCCTTTTCTATCATTATCACCTTGACTAATCAAATTAGAGAGAATCCATGAAGGAGCAGTCCATTTAAGAGACTTGTTCATTTCTCCTCTTAAGCGGACTAGGTCCCTTTATAACTTTTCATTCTTGTGAAGCGCAAACATAAGGTGTTTTTGGGAATCCCTCAATATTTCCTCAAGATCAACTTGAAGCCTTGAAGTTTCTTTGTCCCTTTTCATCTCTATCATTTACTTTCTTCAGATTACTAATTAAAATCTTATTTTTTAGATTTTATCTATTTGAACAACTCTTTTGTTTCAAAAATTTAGAGGGTTAAAACAATCAATTCATGTTCTTAATTCTCTAATTTTTCCTCTAATACATTCTTCTCAGTAGTTAGTTCACATACAGAGTCTATCAACAAACTAGCAAGCCTCTTTATCTTCTTAGCAGAGTAGTTATCTAGGTTATCCTTAAAGTCAGAAAGAATTACCTCTTTTTTTTCTTTATCTTCTGAGTTGCCGTGAATGCAAACAAGGAATTATAAATGACTGGATTGTCTTCCACTGCTAGCATAGAGACATCTCAAGTCTTCTCATCTTCATCTGAATCACTGGAAGAGTCTTCACATGTTGCCAATATCTTATTAACTACATGGCTAACTGTATCCTTCCTTCTTGACTTCTCAAGATTCTGGTCCTTCTCTTGCATTGGGTAGTTTCTCATGAATTCTTTAGAGCTACCACCATTGTGACATACTTCAATTTTACCATTCTTTTTGCCAACCCGACCATTTTTTTCATTTCTCTAACAATACTTGTTCCCAGAAGTGCAACATCAGTGTCTTCTTCACCAGAGATATTCTCGTTAGCCTTTGCTTTTACTTTTCCAGGACTGCTCTTATTTTTTTACACAAAGGAACCTTTTTTCCTATTTTACATTCAATGAGGCAACCATGATCACAAAAATACTCTAGGCATAAACCTTTTAGAGTGAACCTCACCCTGATACCAATTGTTGAAACCCTTATAGTTGCACGACACAGTGAGGGATAAGGTTTCTCATAGTTAATCTCAGGCAATAGAATAGTTAATGACCCGAAACCATAAAGGAGTGCAGAAAAGGTATAGAACACATGATTTAACATGGAAACCTCCTTACTCAAGAAATAAAAAACCACGGCTTGACCTCATAAGCACTAACAAAATCTAATATAATCAACCTCTTGATTACAGACTTGATTCAGCCTAACTCTAGGCTCCTTTTGCTTATAATAACTCTACTATAAGCTCATTTTAGAAACTCTGCCAAGAACCCTCTACACTGATTAACTATAATCAGTATCAAACTTAGGCAACTCTACCTAAGCATTCTCAAGCAAATATAACACAAGACATTACTCTTATAGCATGAGTAATTCTTGTACAAATCAGCACTCAACAACACTCAATCACTCTTTAATCATACTTTAAAGATAAGAATATGATCAATACTTGAGTTGTGTTGAATTGGGTTCTTTGTTGCCTCTTTTTATTCTTTGTATTTGCAAAAACCATTTGATGAAGAGGCATCCCTTCCTTTTATAGCTAAGTGATGATTAGGGAAGAAAGATTTTTGGACAAAATATCCTAATAAGTACAAAATAACACATGTAAGTTTGCTACACAAGAGGACAAAGCTGTGCTGACTACGCATGTCAGTTGTACTGTACCTTGCACATTCAGGGACTTGGCTCTTTGTAGTTAGCTACTCATTATCAAAACTACATATTACAGGATCTACTAATAATTGACATACCCCAATTTGAGCTAACTGAGGTCCAATCTATAACCCTAGCTGGAAGGGTATTTTGTACCTTACCAAGGCTACTGACACTGACTAACATGGATCCATTAAACTAATGTTCGAAAGAATTAAGGTATCAATCCTGGTCTGATGGGTGACTCTTTATAACCTATGGTGGCATCATAGTTTTGGGACTTAGGTACTTCAACAAAAGGTCTCAGCCTAGTTGATGGGTGAGCCTTTATCCCTACGTCTGCTCGGTGCTTAGTACTACTCCTAAATAAATAACCTTGATAACTAGAATGCTCAATGATAATAATATGAACACTGAAAATAAATACATTATTTGAGTGCATTCAAAACATATAGGCTGGAGAACTTTACCCTCATAAATATATGCATGATATTCTAGGTCATTGAGTTTTCATAACCTATTATGCCAGTTTTATAATCTGAATGAATTTAATAAATTTAATAAATCAAGTTCAAAATTATGGATTTCTTAATATAATTAAGGTTTATTATCATGGACATGTAATGACACTAAAATTCATGGCAAAACATTAGTTACCACTCAATAATACCAAGGGACTAACATATCAAGGTATTTGACAGCATCCATGAACTCTAAATTGTAAAGAAGGAATTGAATTGAAGAATTAAATTAACTTTGGGATACAATAGGTGAATAGAGATCCACTAATGAAATACCATATATCTGAAGATGACAACCCTGAATAATTCTTTTAATTTGGGATCCTGAAGAAGATGAACCCTAACTCTGCCTTGGGAAAAGAAATTGCATCTCTTCTTTATTTGAAAATAAGCGTTGGATATTTTTATGAGTAATAAGGTCTTAGGGCAAAATTAACCTTCATAATCTGCCTTGAAATAACTTAAATGACAGAGTGTTAATGTTAAAAGAATGGGAAAAGACTGATGTGCCCCTTTTAAATTCGTAATTGAAAGCCATTAGAAGAAATATATGGGACCTTCCTATGACCGTGGGACCAACCTACGATCGTGGGTAGTGTTTGTGGTTCTGAGATAGATGAGAGATCTCTAAAAATAATCAAATAAGCCTCGGTATGATTGTGGGACCTCCCTATGATCGTACCTTGGTTCATAGGTTAAAGGTTCAATTCGAATTATCATTGGGAATCATGATCGTTCCTACAATCGTGGTTTCAAAGAACGATCATGGTTTCCTCTTGTGATGGAAGGTATAATTGTCAACTTTCAAATGCTTGGAGTTGTATCGATCAGATGAGACCATTGTACAATCATATAATATGACCACGATTGTGGTTTGGCTCGTGATATCTCACTTTATAAAAATGCTTTACCAAAAAGGCCATAACATTTCACTCTAATATTTGATTAAGGCTAAACTAACTACGTTGGACAGATAATTCAAATATTTATCCTTTTATGGGTCTTGAGCCTAAAAATGCTTCAAAATCTAGAATTGATGATCATTTGAAACTGGCCATAGCAATATATTTCTTAATGAATTGATTAGCAAGGAAGGTTTTGTCTTGGTTATGAGCTATGAGTTACTTGTGGCCTTGGTACATGACCAAATCCCTTCCCATACTATTAAAACATGATCTTTAATCCTACATGTACTTGAAGCATGTTCTATTCTTAGCTTGAATTTTAGGGTGTTACAAATATACTAAAATAAAACATAGTCTCTCATCTTTGGATAATGAGAACTCTGCTACTGGAAAGGCACTGGAATGTATCGATTGAAGGACTAATGTTGAGGGTCGTAACCTATAGCATGATATGGTACAAAATAGGAAAAGATATGCGATCAGTATTTTAAATGTACTGAGCATAATATAAATGAAATACTTGAATATGCTACAGCATACTGAAATACTATACTGAGAT
>NC_061121.1:157785426-158029798 GCF_002878395.1 Capsicum annuum | reverse complement strand
ATAAGGGTGGAAGGATACCATTGTTAAAATTCCACATACTCAGAGTGAAGATTTTCCCTACTAGAAGCTTGAATCTTACCTTGAGGGAATAACCTTAATTCAACTTGAGATAAAAAAAATCACCTTTTTTGTTACTTTCTAATTGTTTTGGGAGATAATAAGGGTAAGGGTTGGCTAATCCCTCGTAAAATAGTCTCAAATAACGTAGTGGAGGTATTAAAAGAGTGGAAAATGACCAAAAAATACTTTAGAACTGGAATAAAAAGTTGTTGACATTGGTCCTAATGACTCTAGTGATGATCCGTTATGTTTGGGGATGAGTAACGGATTGAGTCATCATCCCAAAGCCTTTTTGGAACTCTCTAGATAGTCACGACGAGTCTTAGAATAACTCGTAGTGTCTGGGTACCACTCGTCACATGAGACATTGCTACTGATAGCTTTGACATTGCCTCGCTAAAACACCCATACCATTTTACTTTGATATTGAATTTATGAATAGTTGGTGGCATTGGAAAGAGGATTCAAATACCTTTAATTTGATAGGTATTGGTGTTGGATACTATAGTTAGGACTCTTCCAGCCAGCTAACCATGCAGACTTGTTTTACACTTAAGAGACTATGTTATCTCGTGCACATAATAAAAAGTAAAAGTTTATTACACATAGGATTATGCAATTGTACTAGGAGTTAACTTGTGTAGTATAACTCTATTAGAACTCTACAATTGTACACAAAGCAAACCTATATAATGAGGAATTATGAGATAGTTAAATACATGACTTGCATAAATTATATTGAATTTTATTTTTATATTCTATGCCTTGTTATTTTCTATATGATATCATAGCTCTAAGGACAATCAAGAAAATGTGAAAATAATTCCCGAAAATCTCACAACAATGGCCTCACATATGACCTCTATGTCAGTATCAACTTCCTCCTACATCACCTTATTGTTTCCTATCCAATCAAACTTAAGCCTACTAATTACCTTAGATGGAGAACTCAAATCATGTAACTCATGTAATTTTTGAAAGGAAAAGACTTGATCAAAGAAGGAAAACTAATTTTTAAGGCTTCAACTATCACAGATGGGAAGTATAAAGTTCTTGAAGGGAAGGAGGATACAAATTTGGGTAGTGTTTATGAAGAGAATGAAATATTGTTAAGAACATGGATCTCAGGTGCCATGTATGAGTAGATCATGTATCTCATTGTGGGCTATTCTACAGCCAAAAAATGTAGGAATTCTTAGAAGAAACATATTTCCAAGAAATTAAGAATAAGGAATTTCAGCTAAAGCAACAACTTTAGAACATTAAGTTAGGATCCAAGAAACTTGATGAGTATATGAAGTAATATAAAGGTGCGTATGATGATCTTATAGCTATTCACAAACTTGTTGATGAGGATAGCAAAGTAATCAACTTTTCTAGAATTTTAGGCACTATATAGGAACTTTGGGACTACTATGCTTTGAAAGGAACCATATCCCACATGCAGTCAATTTGTCAATGCACTAAGAGGCTTTGACATGGGGGAAGATGATGAGAAGGTGCCACACGAGAATTGTACCATGGCTTTATTTGCACAGAGGGGTAGAGGCAGAAGCATAAACAACTATAATCAGAATATAGGTGATAACAACTACAACTCAAGGAAAAGAGGTTTCAGACCCACTAGACAAGGAATCTACAATCAAAAGGGTCAGAATATGCGGGCCTCAAACCAAACTAAGGACAGATTCTCATCCTCTAGTGCTTGTCAAATTTATAATAGGAATAAAAAACATTGCACTAATGCTTCAATAGGTGGAACTATTCATACCATGCCACATAATAACTTTAGTAAGCCTTAGCAATAGATAACTTTCAAGGAACATCTGAGGATAATACAATATATGTAGACTCTAGAGCAACCAATCAACTGATTAATAGCATAAGTAATCAATCTAATCTTAAAATTTAAAAAGGAATTGATAGAATTACTATTGGCAATGGATCACATTTAAAAAACACACACATTGGAAAAATAACAAATTCAAGTTTGAAAGTAAAAGAGACATTAGTAGTTCCTGAGATTAAGAAAAACATACTATCTATTAACAAGCTTGTAAAAGACAATTGTTGGACCATTGAGTTTAATGAATTTGATTTTGTTGTTAAGGACAAAAATCCAGGGAGACAAATGAATAAGTGAACTAGGAAATAAGGATTCTATGCATTGAAAGATAAGGACATCTATGCCGTAATAGCAACCCCAGACATGCTAGATTAGATCATTCTTGTTTGAAGTGTTTATAAATTTTTAGTTTAAATAAGATTATAGATATTACGAGTTGGAATGAAGTGCCTATTATTTGTACTAGATGCCAGTTTGGAAAAAGTTGTAAACTTCCTTTTGCATTGAGAAATGAAATTAAAAAGGAACTATTACTCAAGATTCATTGTGATCTTTAGGGTCCAACCACTATTGAACCATATGGACACATGAAGTACTATGTTCTATTTTTGGATGATAACATAAGATATAGCTGGTTGTATCCAATAAGAAAGAAGTTTGAATTTTATGCAACTTTCTTTAAGATTTAAAAACTAGTTGAAAAATAGTTTTCAAAGACAATTAAGATCTTTCAATATGATGAGTCGGTAAGTTTATCGGTAATGAATTCATTAAATATTTGGAAAACTAGGGAATTACTAGAAAAATGTCATATCTCAATACTCCTGAACAAAATGGTATCTTTGATAGAAAACATAGGCATATAGTAGAAACATGCCTAACTCTACTCGTTTATGTAAAACTACCTATGTTTCTATAGGTGGAAGTCTTTCTTGCCGTAGTCTTTTTGATAAATAGACTACCATACCAATGCTGAAGAATCAGATATCTTTTGTTAAACATTATGGAGCATCTCCAAATTACAATAACTTGAAAGTGTTTGAATGTAGGTGTTATCCATATCTTAAGGGTCAGATACATTTTGAACCCAAAACATACCGCTGTGTGTTTATTAGAAACAAAAGCCAACACAAAGGCTACAAGTGTTATCAACCATCTACTAAGTGTAACAACCTAATTTTTAGTGATTTGTGTGAATTATTTATTTTTGTGTGAAATAACTATTTTACTCCTCCCTGTGGTTGCATTATGGTAAATCTATGATAAGGAGAGGATTGACATGGTTCCCAATAAATTTTGTTATGATTTGTGTGTGATTTTAATTTTTGATGGTTAAAAAAGGCTTATTAATTGACTTTAGTCAATATTTATTGGTATGTGAACTGGATGGCAAAACAGTCTGTGCTAGTAGATTCGAAACGTTGATTTTAGGTTAGTAACATGGTATGGTTTCACGACTTTTATATCTTATTTTGACCCTCAATTTGGGAAGTTGTAAAAATGGATTTCGAGGGTCAATATTGTGAATACAATATTTTTTTGAAAATTTGATATCAACATTGAGTCTGCAATTCAAATTTGATAGGGTAGAATAGTTTGTTTGCATTCTCGAGATTCTTGATGAATCATAAAGGGTCCGTAGAGACATGGAATTCTCCAACTCTCTAGTTGCTACTACTCAGTTGGTGCACTTTCTTAGGTGACCTATTGGTCGCTTAAGCGATTGCCAGCATGGGATATATCGTAAGAGACGGCGAAAGTTGCTTAAGCGAAAACCATGTCATACACGTGATTTATGTCATGCCTGGTCACTTAAGCGATGGCCGTATAGGTGACCTAGTGGTCGCTTAAGCGATGTCTGGGTGGATTATATCCCTCATTTTCATGATTTTTCACCATTTTCGAGACTTAGAGCTTGGGGTTTTGAGTTTGTGGGAATTTCTTCTATTATTAGATTAGGTAAGATCCAAAACTCTTATTTCCATTATATTTCTATGATAATTATCTTCTAAATATCATTAAAACTTGAATTTGAAAGTGGAATTAAGGGATTTTGGCTCGAAATGCCTAAATTGATATTTTCTCAAATTAAACCCTAATTCCAACTTATTTGCACTTGGGTTTTCTTGTATAAGTTTCTTTAATCATGAGAAATATATTTTTGAACTAAAATTTTGATTTTATCCCTTTTATTTGGAAATCCATTTCAAGGGTCCATTTTGACCCAACTTAGAGATAGGAAATATAAGTATCATTAGCTTACTTTTGCTGCATATATTTTATATTTGTGTATTTTAGTTGATTTTGGGTCCATTCATAAGGTGACAACTTAGTTTTGAAGTCTTGTTTGCATTGATTTTCAGTATTTGAGGTAGGTTATGACTTAACTTTCTTCAGACTGGGTTGGGTAGTTAATATGAATTTAAAATCATGTTAAAAATGTGGGAACCAGTCATGAAAATGCTTATATTCTTGTGTTATGCCTGTGTGGGGGCCTATTTGTTATGAAGTGGTAGTTATGAGACATTATTTACAATTTGTGACCATGTGGAGTCTTATATGATGTTGTTGGATTTGTGTATGTACATTTGATTATATATTTTTTGATTAAAAAGCTTAAATTGGAGTCTATGGGGGTATCAATGGCATATTATTATGTATTTTACTCTATTGGTATATGGATTATATTTGGATTCAAGGATGTTGGATTATTAAGTGGATTTTGGCTCATATGGTTGGTATATTAGTTGGATTTGGAAATTCACAATTTGGTTGGTTATGACCATAACATCTTCATATCATATATATTTATGATACATTGGTGCTATTATGGAAATATTAGAAACATTGGTTTTTTCTGACAGTAAATGTGACATCTTTAAAAACCCTCTACTGATGGATGTGCCGAAGAAGAGTGATGGATACTGGTGTTGAATATTGGTTATTGGATTTTATAGGGGTTGCGAACCCCCCATGTGTCCTACCTGGAAGTACATCTCGGTAGCTTTATATGGAGGTTATGCAACAACCTTGAGCATCACGTCATCATTATCCATCTTTATTGTAATTCATATGTATTGGGCTCATTCTAAGTTGTATTATTGTTTATGATGTGACATCTGTCTATTTGTACTTCTTTATTACACTTATATATTTGTGTTTTTTTCGTATTTGTATATGGTATATGTGTATATTGTAGATCTAATACCCCAGGTTTTGAACTCTAAATTTTCTTAGCGATTATGCTTACTGTTCAGGTTATGACTAAGACCCTACAAGTCTTGAAAACTCCTTACGATTCGTATAGTACTAATCATAATCTAACCAATGAAAAGGTCCATTATTTCTATCTTGAGTACATACAAGACCTTATGAGTCATAAGGAATAGTCACGAGTCATAAAGGATGACTCATGACCAAACCAGTGTGCCCAAGAGTCTGCCCAGACTATAACTTGGCTTAACGAGTCATGATGTTAGAGTACAAGTCGTAGGTAGCAACTCGTGGCGTCATCAGTGTGTATACCCTAATTCACTTCCCAGACTACGAGTCGTGGTGATGACTCATGACCAATTACAACGAGTCATTACCTAACCCATAACGATTGAGAGTTATTTTCCTACATGTTTTTCATTAAGGGTAATTTGTTTTTTCCCTTCCTTTATACTATTTCTATGACTTAAAACCTCCCCTTATCCCTATTTCAACCCAATTAACATATACATAAACAACTCTTCTATTTTAAATTCCCCAATCAAAGACAAGGATAGGGTTTCTAGGGATTGGTCATCTAGGACTTAAGGAGTTGTTTTTCCTCCAAATTCTTGGTATTTTCAGGAATGTATCTCTTCCCTAAACTTATAATTTAACATGGCATAAAATGTTTGTTATTTATATTGTTTTAATGTTTGGTTTTGAAATTTGGGTTGAGGGTTGTAGATGGTTAATGTTGAAATAGTATTCCCATGGTTTGTATACATTGCTGCATGGGTATGGTAGATGGGATGTGAGTTGTGGATTCCCCTAATTTGATGAAAATTGATTTGATAAATTATGAGGGGTTATGGATTCCCCAAACTTTAGGGGATTTGGTTTGGAAATGGGTATAAACCTCAACCCACTTTATGAAATTGGTTCTTGAACATAGGTATATGCATGGTTTAACCCACTTTTGAAATAACTGTATTGTATAAAAGGTTGATAGAGCATAAATTAATTTGAAAGGCCTTGGAGGCCATGGATTGATTTTAAATTTAAACTTGGGAGTCAAGTGGGGGTCGTGGATTCTCCCATCTTATACAGAGTATCCTGCAAGCATGAATAATTGGTATGATGATACCAAACTATTAATGCCTATATGGGTGACTCCTTGGTTAAATGGATAGGTTTATGCACAAGTGTTTTAATTGGGCTTAAAGAGGGTTGTGCAGCTCGTCGTAAAAGGTAGAGGTCTCGAGAGGACCGATACTGGAAACCAAATTTGTCAGAGTGGGGGTCTTAATGACTGTGTGCATAGTTCACACTTGATATATACATTCCTTGGATTGGTGTGGGGTGCTGGATTCCCTGGCCTTTTCTTAGACTTCTCTGGTTCGTGTAGCTAATACGCACTAGGCCATTTCAATAGGGCAGCTGAACCCAAATAACTCGTGGGTATTTATATCATGATAGAGCTACATAGTCTAGGTTAATGCATTTTAAATCTCATACTAAACCTTGTTCCCTATCCCATCATCTAATATATAAATATATATATACGTATACATGTATGTGAATATGTCATTGAGTTTGGATTTGAATTTTTTTTTAAAATAGCATTACTTTATCCCTATCGTGAGTTACATACTAGTGCTCACCCCGCTAACCATCATAGAATGATACATTGTTTAACAGTGTAGAGTCTAAGGACATCTCTTTTACCCCCGTCCAGTGGTTGGCTGTCCGAGTTCGTCGGTTGGCTCACGATGAAGTGGTGAGCTTTTATCCTCCTGGAAAGCTTAGTCATTCCATTGATTTCTTTTCATATGTTATAATTGAAGAGTTCACATTAACATTGTCGTTATTATTTTCATTGTCAAGGTCGGGGGCATGTCCCGACCTAGTTTGATATTCGGATTGGTTTAGAGGCCTTAATGGACAAAATATATGGGTTGGATATTGTTTTTGACTCTTAGATCTTATTCCTGAGTTGCATTAACTATTTTATCTTTATTATTTGGTTATATTTTTCTTTGCTATTATTTGAAATATGTTTGGTTTGGACAGGATATAGGGGTGGTCTCGAGTCCTCGGTGGACTTGAGATATCCATCAAGACTAGGTTCGTGGTCGGGTCGTGACAAACTTATCCTCAGAGCTAGGTTTAGGTTCATTGGGTGTCCACTAAGCCGTGCTAAGTAGAGTCTTTTTTATGGGTGTGTAGCGTGTAATACTTCTAATAGGGAGGCTACATGGCATTTATGAATGTTTTCTTTTCTTGTCTTCTATTTTGGTCTATAGAGTCTAGTGTCTTGAAGTTCCTCTATTCTTTACCTTACTCGCATTTCAGATCATGCTTCTCCAAAGATCTAATGCTCGTAGAAACTCTGCCAGACCCTGTGTCCTACCTGAGCATAATATGGATGGAACTCGACCTGCATATGGAGTGCATACCTAATCTAGAGTCTCTTTTATTGATTGTGTCATTCCACCAGTCTCAGTAGTCCTTCTTTAGTTGGTGACACTCAGCTCAGTCACCTCAAGAAGACATATCTAATGCAAAGTTCCGCCGTTCTATTCATCTGTTGACCCAATTAGTGACATATCAGTCCTGTCAGTCTGGTCCTATTGGTGCTACAATGGTTTTATTTGAGGTTACTTATTGGGAAGTTAATAAGGTTGAATCCACCAACCTTTACTTTCTCTAAGGTTGAGGAAGATCCTTAGGGATTTATTGATGAGATGGATAAGATTTTTTGAGTGATGCATGCTAATTATATAGAAGGTGTGGAGTTTTCCATCTACAAACTGAAGGATTTGGCATATTAGTGGTATAAGGAGTGGGATTAATTGAAGGGTGATGATGCAGAGCAGGCTATGTGGGAGGAGTTTTCTGGTACTTTCCTTGATTCTTTCTTTCCTCAGGAGTTGAGGGAGGCTAAGGCCGAAAAGTTTGTGAACTTGAGACAAGGTAGGATGAGTATGAAAGAATATACCTTGAAGTTCCATCAGTTGTATCGTTATGCTCCAGAGTTAGTGTCTATTATGAGGGATAGAATGATTAATTTTTCCTTAAGTTTTTCTCGTGACTTGATATTAGTGTGTAAGGCTGTGATGTTGAACAATGATATGGATATCTCTAGGCTTGTGGTTTATATGTAGCAGGTAGAGGAAGAGAAGAAGAGGCAGGTAGAGATGGGGAAGAGGTAGAGTAAGAAGTTCAAGTATTCTTTCATGACCCGATTCGCGAGTCATGAAGGCACCTACAAAAACCCACCAGTAGGTAAGCAAACACCATAACCCAGAGCTAAGGCAATGAGTTACTGTAACACCCCATATTAGTCTCAGTTTAGTTCTGCTCCTAGTACTTGTAAAAGGGGTTTAAAGCCTGAAAATTTAGCTAAGTGTTTAAGACTTATCCTTATTTTGACCACTTAATTTTCAAGATTTTTAAGTTGACTTTCTGGGATTTGAGACTATGTTTTTTGAGTTGATTCATGTTCAGGAGTGTAAGAAACATGTCTTCAAGAAGTTTTGGAATTTTTGGGCGAGGTTAGGTCGTGTATGGATTTCAATTCTAGTAGCTCAATGCGATTCCACCGTGTCTCACTAGGTGTAACGATGAGCATGTCATTATGTCAGGCCAAGCCCCTAAACGGTATTCTAGTTGCGACTTTAATCTCCAGAGGGGCAATTAAGTCATTCACCTTTACCCTAAGTCGTAAAAACAAAAGATTAGATGTCGGTTTAAGAATTATAAACTCATTCTTTATCAAATTTCTCTCCACAAAACCCAAACCTAATTCCAAGA
Organism: Capsicum annuum; assembly: GCF_002878395.1. Lineage (NCBI taxonomy): Eukaryota > Viridiplantae > Streptophyta > Magnoliopsida > Solanales > Solanaceae > Capsicum > Capsicum annuum. The sequence goes on along the minus strand of NC_061121.1, from coordinate 158,020,884 downwards.
AATCCGAAAATCCATTGCATCCTCTTAATGACAATCAAGAATCTAAGTTTCTGAATTCAAGAACTTCAAGAAGAAGCCTTCAAGAACATCTTTAAGATTCCAAAGTCAAGTTTCTACATCAACTTAAGACTAATAAGGTATGTGAGGTTATGAACAAGGGATTTCTTTCACCCTTGCGGACAAATTGCATGATTTTAAGATTTATTTCCTTGTTTTGAAGTAGGGTTTATATCCAAGTTTACATATTGTTGAAGCATGTGATTATTATGAGATTTAAAGCTTTAAGTTGATCACGAAGTGCTTATTTTTATGTTTTATCTTATGAGATTTCTATCATGCATGACATTGCACTATCTTGACTTGATATTGTTGAAGCATTTTCAATATTGATATTGAGAATGAAGTTTTGTTATGTATTAACTTAAGATTAAAGCAAGGGTTTTAAGCCCTAAGTTTAAGTATTGACATTTCAAGACTAACATGCTCTTATGTTTTATTTGAAAAGTTCGTATAAAAAAATAGTTGAGTTTTCAAGAGGACTATGATTTTAAGTTTCTTGATGGTTTTATACCAAGATATAAAGAAAAATGGATCTTTTGATCCTTAGCTAAGAGATGGAATCCACAGTTTTTTTTATCTTGATTTCACTTTAAGCAAAGAAGAGCATAACTAGTTTTCATTATAAACCTTGATACTATTTTAAGGTGGATTTCCTACAGTATGAGCATATAAGTAAGGGAGCAGTATTTAGCATCGAGTTGGGTGTGATTCCAAGGTCTTATGCCCCAAAACTATGTGCCATCATAGTTTTTAATACCCATACGTGGGTTAAGTATAGTGATCACTCTAGTTTAGGTCCTATTTAGATTGAAAGGGTAGGACAGCTTGCCCCAGCGTGAGCTCTACCCTTCATTGGTAAGACGCTGGACTCCATGATAGCTCACACGATGTATGTAATTTAGAAGAACCTCCCTGAAAAATATTAAAAGTAAAGCTTTTAGAAACTAAGTGTGTGACTCCTAAGGTTTATTCAGTATGTTTTATTAGTCATGTTTTATGATTTTTAGTTTTCAATTTTATTTAAGTTCAAGTGAGTAACCTACACTTAGAATGACTTACAACTTATAGAAACTAAGTGTTATGGCTCACAAAGTTTTTTATAATACACTACTATTCATATTTATGATTTTATAGTACTTGTTTTAATGAAGCCTTAGATGAGTCGTTTACGCTTAGCATTCATTATTTGAAATTCTGATGTACAAATCGAGTTATTGTTTTACTTATGCATTCACCCTCACATGTTAGTACATTCTAGAAGTGCTGATCCACATATATATCTCTATGTGCTCATTGTCTTATAATGTAGGTCTGGGTGCTCAGTTCCAGCAACGTGATTGATTTCAAGCATCTTCACCTACATCCCACATCTTGGTGAGTCCTCATAGTTAGAGGGACCATTCTACTAGATGTGGATAATAATGAAGTATTTTAGTTATTTGGTTTTCATTCAGTTCGAGTCAGCTAGGGCTTGTCCTGGTGACTCTAATTAGAAGTAGAGGCTTGTCCGACTAATTTTCATTTTTAGATTACAACAGAGTTTGTTTTCAAGTTTAAGAATTTTAGTAAGATATCAATTTAGTTCAGTAAAGATAATTATTCATTATTTCAAAATTATGCATGTCAAGCTTATCATTATTATGAGTTCCAAGGTTGTTAGCTGGCTTAAAAGGGTTAGATTGGGATAACTTGTAGTCTTGACCACCCTGTGATGTCTAGGGTTTATTTCTAGGGCATTACAAACTTTGTATTAGAGTGTAAGGTTTAAAGAGTCCTAGGGAGTCAGACAATCCATGTTACATAGAGTCTTGATCATGGGTGTGAAGCCCACCAATTTATAAGTAAGAGGCTACGGAATGATTTAGGAAATCATCTTTTTTTTTCATGATCTATATCGCTCTTATAGTTGTCTCTAACTTCTTTAACTCATAATTTTACATGACAGAATATGCTTCCCCGCTAAGCCAATGCATGCAGAAATGGTGACCAACCACAAGTGCAAGCCAACTCTCTGAATAAGAATGTGTCTCATGCTGAATTTAGGGCTGCCTTTCAGGCGTTAGCCCAAGATGTGACTGCAATTGTTCAAGGAAACCATCAGGTTGCATTTTCACTACAGCAGAATGGCGATCTAGCTGCAGCTAGAATTCATGACTTCATGAGAATAAATTCTCCTGAGATCTTTAGGTCCAAAGTGGGTGAGGACCCATAACTCTACATTAATGAGATGAGAAAGATTAACTGAGGAGGAGAGTGTGGAATTAGCATCCTATAGGTTGAAAGATGTTGTTTATGATTGTGTTGTTATGTGGAAATATGGTAGAGGTGAGAATGCAACTTTTATGAATTGGTAGATATTTCAGGATGTATTTCTAGACAGGTTCTTTTTGCATGAGATGAGAAAAGATAAGATTGAGGAATTCATGAACCTGAGGCAAGGCTCAAATATAATGAAAGAGTACTACCTTAAGTTCACCCAGTTGTCTAAGTATGCTTCCCTAGATCTAGTATGAGTAAGTTTGTCATTGGAGTGTCTGGTTTAGTAGTCAAGAAGTGTAGTACTGCCATGCTTATTGGGGATATGGATCTTGCTAGGCTAATAACTCATGCTCAACAGATTGAGGCAGAAAATTTGAACGACAGAGAGGGGAAATAAGAAGGCTAGAACTGGACAATTTTTGTATGGTCAACCATGGTCTGGAGGGGGGAATCATTTATAGTTTCAGGGTCACTCATCTATGCCAGCTCCATCTTCAGCTAGTGCCCCTACACCCAGAACCAAGCAGAAGTAGTGGGTCAGGACTTCTGCTTCTATTTCTCAGAGTAGTGTGGGTAGAAGGCCCAGTTATCCGACATGTGCAAAGTGTGGTAGAGACAATTCTGGTGAGTGTTTGATGGGAAAGAGGGGTTGCTATGGTGTAGCAAATTGGGTCATGGAATCAAAGAGTGTCTGTATGCTAAGTAAAAAAGCAGGGATGTTCTTCCCCAGACTCAGGCTACTAGTGCACCAGCTCCTCCAGGTCATCCATTCCCTCCTTAGGGCTCATCATCCTGTACCAAGGGCGATCAGCGCCAGAATTAGTTCTATTATTTACCATCCTCATAGGAGCAGGAGAGTTCACCATGGTATGATTCGTATCTTTTATTTTGATGTTTATGTGTTGTTAGACCCTAGATCATATCTCTCTTATCTGACTCTTGTGATTATGGTAAATTTTAGGATAGATCCTGAAAAGCTCTCCAAGCCCTTCCTAGTTTCCACCCAACCGAGGGAGTCAATTATTGCCAGACGAGTCTATAGTAAGTATCCTATCACTGTCCTGCATAAAATCATATTAACAGACCTAATAGAGATAGAAATGGTAGATTTCGATATTATTCTAGGCATGGATTGGCTTCACTCATGCTATGCATCAATAAATTATCATACCCTGTGGTAAAGTTTTAGTTTCCTGATGAGGCTGTTTTTGAGTGGAGAGGTTGTTCTAAATCTCCCAAGGGTCATTTCCTATCCTATCTTAAGGCCAGAAAGTTGATATCCATAGCATGCATTTATCATTTAGTTTGAGTCAAAGATACTGAGTCTGAAGCTCCAATAGTTCAGTTAGTCCAGGTAGTCAATGAGTTTCCTGAGGTTTTTCCTAAAGATTTTCCAAGGATACCTCCCAATAGAGAAATAGAATTCTGTTCTGATCTTCTTTCTGATACTCAACCCATCTCTATCCCTCCATATCTTATGGCTTTGGCTGAGTTTAAAGAGTTAAAAGAGCAGCTTAAAGAGCTCTTAGATAAAGGTTTCATAAGGACCAGTGTTTCTTCATAGGGCACTCCAGTATTGTTCGTGCATAAGAAAGATGGATCTCTCCAAATGTGCATCAACTAGCGCCAATGGAACAAAGTCACAATCAAGAACGCATATCCTCTTCTTAGGATTTATGACTTATTCGACTAGCTTTAAGGTGCAAGTTATTTCTCTAAGATAGACCTCAGATTTGGCTATCATCAACTTAAAGTAATGGAGTATGATATTCCAAAGATAGCTTTTAGAACCCATTATGGTCACTTTGAATTCCTAGTCATGTCCTTCGGGCAAATGAATGCCCCAACAACCTTTATAGACTTGATGAACAGAGTGTTCATACAGTACTTGGACATGTTGGTCATAGTTTTCATCAATGATATTTTTGTCTATTCTCATAGTGAGAATAATCACGCTGACCATCTCAGAATTGTGTTGCAAACCCTTAGAGATCATCAATTGTTCGCCAAATTCAGTAAGTATGAATTTTGGCTAAGATAAATAGCTTTCCTTGGCCATATTATTTCTCGTGATGGCATTAGAGTTAATCCTCAAAAGATAGAAGCAGTGAGAAACTGGCCTAGACCTATCTCTCCATCAGGCATTAGGAATTTCTTGGGTTTAGCTGGCTATTACCGATGGTTTGTTGAAGGGTTTTTGTCTATTGTGTCCATCATATCTAGATTGACTCAAAGAAAGTTAAGTTTCAATGGTCAGATTCCTGTGAGAAGAGTTTTCAGGAGTTAAAGACTCGACTCACTTCAGCCCCACTTTTGGCGTTACCTGATGGTACAGATGGATTTGTTGTTTACTGTGATACTTATAGAGTTGGTTTGGGCTGGATTTTGATGCAGAGAGGTAAGGTCATAGCCTATGCCTTTAGACAACTTAAACCTCATAAAAAGAACTATCCTACCCATAATCTTGAGTTAGCAGCTATTGTTTTTGCCTTGAAGATTTGGAGGCATTATTTGTATGGGGTACATGTTTCTATGTTCATGGACCACAAAATTTTCCAATATGTATTTTTGTAGAGAGAGTTAAATATCCACTAGAGAAGTTGGTTAGAATTGTTGAAGAATTATGATATGAGTGTTTTGTATCACTCGAGAAAGGCCAATGTAGTGGCAGACACCCTTAGTAGTCTGTCTATAGGTAGTGTTGCTCATGCTAAGAATGATAAAAATATTTTAGTTTAAAAGGTTCATTAGTTGGATAGATTATGTGTTCGGTTGGTTGATTCAGCAGAAGGTAGTGTATGGATTTAGAATCTTCTTTGGTTGCCAATGTGAAGGAGAAACAAGATAAGGATTCCAGTTTGGTTAGGTTGAAGGAGTCTGTCAAAGATAAAATAGTAGAAGTTTTCTCCCAAGGGAGAGATGGTGTGTTGCGATACTAGGGTAGACTATGTGCCATGTGTTGATAGTTTAAGGCAGCGGATTTTGTCGAAAAAGCATGGTGCATGTTACTTTATTCACCCAGGAGCCACTAAGATATATCGTGATTTGTGGGAAATCTATTGGTAGAGTGGCATGAAGAGGGATATTGCTGAGTTTGTAGCCAAGTGTGCTAATTGTCAATAGGTTAAGGTTGAGCACCAAAATCCTGGTGGCACTTTGCAGGAGTTTATTATCCCCACTTGGAAGTGGGAAGAGGTAAACATGGACTTTATGACAGGGTTACCTCATTTGCATCGTCAGCATGATTTGATCTGGGTAATTATTGACGAAATGACCAAGTCAACTCATTTCCTACCAGTTAATACTTCCTATTCATCCGAGTACTATGCTAAGCTATATATTAGAGAGTTAGTCAGATTGGATGGAGTTCCTTTATCCATCATTTTAGATAGGGGTACTCAATTTACCTCTCACTTTTGTAAAGCCTTTCAGAAGGATCTTGGTACCCAAGTTCATCTTAGTTCATCTTTTCATCCTCATATAGATGGTCAAGTAGAAAGGACCATTCATACCCTAGAAGATATGTTGAGGGCGTGTGTTCTTGATTTTAAAGGAAGTTGGGATGACTACTTGCCTTCGATCGAGTTTCCCTATAACAACACTTATCATTCCAGCATCTAGATGACTCCGTTTGAGGCTCTCTATAGGAGAAGGCGTAGATCATCTATTGGTTGGTTTGAAGTGGGTGAGGCCACTTTAGTAGGACCAGATGTGGTATTTGAAGCTATGGAAAAGGTTCAGTTGATTAGAGAAAGGCTTAAGATAGCTCAGAGTCGTCAGAAATCATATGCAGATATGAGGAGAAGGGTTATTGAGTTTGAGGTTGGTGACTTAGTTTATTTTAAGATTTCACCCATGAAAGGAGTGATGAGATTTGGACCAAAGGTAAAGCTTAGTACCCGATATGTTGGCCCTTACAGAATATTGAGTCATGTGGGAAAGGTAGTATATGATCTTGAGTTTCCTGCAGATTTGTCATCTGTTCACCCAGTGTTTCATTTCTTCATTTTAAAGAAGTGTATTGGTGATCCAACTGCTGTAGTTCCTTTGGAAAGCACCGATATTCTGGATATCTTTTCTTATGAAGAAATTACAATTGAGATTCTTGATCACCAGATTTGCAGGCTAAGGAACAAAAAAGTTCCCTTGTTCAAAGATCTTTGGCGGAATCAGTCCATTGAGGGTGCCACTTGGGAGGCAGAGGCAGATATGCGAACCAAGTACCCTCATCTTTTCTCTTCAAGTTCAGACTCAGCTTAAGGTAACAAGTTTTCCTTAGATTATTTCTTTTTCCACTTTCAACTCTAGCTATATTTAATCATCTTCATGATATCTTATGCTTGCACTAATCAGTTCTTTCAGGTAGTCTAGTGTAAATTTTGCATGCTCATTATTAGATCTAAGTCTTCGCAGTATCCTTAGTTTAGCCAATCTTATTCGAGGATGAATGTTCCTAAGGAGGAGATATTGTAATACCCCGTATTAGAATCGGTTTAGTTCAGCTCCTAGTGCTGGGCTTCAAGCCTGAAAATTTAGCTAAGTGTTGAAGACTTAGCCTTATTTTGACCACTTAACTTTGAGGATTTTTAAGTTAAACTTCTGGGCTCTGAGATGATGGTTTTTGAGTTGATTCATGTTCAGGGGTCTAAGGAGCATGTATCAGAGAAGTTTTGGAATTTTTGGATGATGTTTGGGTCGTGTTTGGATTTTGATTCCAGTAGCTCAATGCGATTCCACTGCGTTGCACTGGGTATAGTGATGTGCATGTCATTGCATTGCACCAAGACCTTAAACGACATTCCGGTTGTGACTTTAATCTCCAGAGGGGTAATTAGGTCATTTTCCCCACCCCAAGTCGTAAAAACAGAAGATTAGATGTTAGTTTAAGCATTATACACTCACAAAACTCCATTACATCCTCTTTAAGACAATCAAGAATCTAAGTTTCTGAATTCAAGAACTTCAAGAATTAGCCTTCAAAAACATCTTTAAGAGTTCAAAGTCAATATTCTACATCAACTTAAGACTAATAAGGTATGTGGGGTTATGAACAAGGGATTTCTTTAACCCTTGTGACCAAATTAAATGATTTTAAGATATATTTCCTTGTTTTGAAGTAGGGTTTATACCTAAGTTTACATATTCTTGAAACATGTGATTAATATGAGATTTAAAGATTTAAGTTGATCATGAAGTGCATATTTTTATGTTTTATCGTATGAGATTTCTATCATGCATGAGATTGCATTATCTTGACTTGATATTGCTGAAGTATTTTCAAGATTGTTATTGAGCATGTAGTTTTATTATGTATTTACTTGATATTAAAACATGGGTTTTAAGCCAAGTTTAAGTATTGACATTTCAAAAATATCATGTTCTTATGTTTTATTTCAAAAATTCATATCAAGAATGAGTTGAGTTTTCATAATGACCATGATCTTAAGTTTCTTGATGGTTTTATACACGAGTTAATGAAAGATGGACCATTTGATCCTTAGCGAAGAGATGGAATTCACTATTATTTATCATGATTTCAGTTTAAGCAAAGAACATAACTGGTTTTCATTATAAACCCTTATGCTATTTTAAGGTGGATTTCCTATAGTATGAGAATATAAGTAAGGGATTAGTATTTAGCATTGAGTTGGGTATAATTCCAAGGTCTCATGCCCCAGAACTACATGCCACTGTAGGCTTTAATACCCATAAGTGGGTTCAGTGTAATGATCACTCTAGTTTAGGTCCTATTCCAATGGCAAGGTTAGGATAACTTTCCCCAACATGAGCTCTACCCTTTGTGGGTTAGACACTAGACTCCATGATAGCTTACATGGTGTATGTCGATTAGAAGAACCTCCCTGACAAAGCTTAAAAGTAAAGTTTTTGAAACTAAGTGTGTGACTCCTAAGGTTTCTTCAGTATGCTTTATTAGGCATGTTTTATGATTTTCAATTTTCAGTTTTATACAAGTTTAAGTGAGTCACCTACACTTAGCATGCATTACAGTTTACAAAAACTAAGTGTTATGGCTCACAAAGTTTGTTATTATTCATGACTTTTTAGGTTTATGATTTCACAATACTTGTTTTAATCAAGCCAGAGATGAGCAATTTACACTTAGCATGCATTGTTTGAAATTCTGATGTACAAATCAAATTATTGTTTTACTTATGCATTCACCCCCACATGCTCAGTACATTCCAGAAGTATTGATCCACATATATGTCTATGTGCTACATTGTCTTATAATGTAGGTTCTGGTGCTCAATTCTAGCAGTGTGATTAATTTCGAGCATTTTCACATACATCCTAGCTCTTGCTGAGTCCTCATAGTTCGAGGGCCCATTCTACGATATATTGATGATAGTGAAGTATTTTAGTCATTTGGTTTTCATCTAGTTCGAGTCAGTTGGGGCTTGTCCCAGTGACTATTTAGTTAGAAGTAGAGGCTTTTCCGACTGATTTCCGTTTTCAGATTACAACAAAGTTTGTTTTCAAGTTTAAGACTTTTAATTTGATATTAATTCAGTTCAGTTAAGACAGTTATTCAGAATTTTGAGATTTTGCCTGTCAAGATTATCATTATTATGAGTTCCAAGGTTGTTAGCAGGCCTTAAAGGGTTAGCTTAGGTCTACTTGTAGTCTTGAGCATCGTGTGATATCTAGGTATATTTTCGGGGCGTTATAGTTACTTTGTTAGAAATGACCATCATGGTACAACAAACACGAACATAATGTAATCAACAGTGTTCCGAAAAATAAGAAAATCAAAATACGAATACCAATCCCACAACATGGTAGTATCAGTACAAGAGCATCTAAGATTGACAATAGGAAATACAACTCAAAAGTCTAAAATAATCAATACATTCGTCTCAAATAAAAAAGATTGAACAAGGATAGAGGGAAATGAGTGACTTAAAAGTCCAAGAGCTCACCCAGTCTACGGAAGATCAACATTGCATGATCTCAACACAGCGGTGGAAACTAGTACTTAGGTCTGCACCAAAAAGGTACAAAAGTGTAGTATGAGTACCAAACCAACGGGTACTCAGTCATCATCATCGACCGACTGAGCTAAATTATGATATAAGGAAATATAATATATATATAAGTCAAGGTATAGAATCGAACCTAAATCCACTTCATCATCACTATAAAATATAAGTAATCAAATAGAACAATAATATGACATTTTGTATCAATACATACCGATGCCACCACACAAAATGGATAATCGATTTGTAAGTGTAAAGCAAAACTAATTTTATTACAACCATATAAATACCAAGTTCAACACACATACATCCATTAGAGCATAAAGTAAAAGAACTCACCTCGGCGTTCCATACCACTGAGGAGTACACCCAAAAGAACATAAAGTAAGCAACCCATCACGACGTCCTATACCACCGTAGAGTGCATGAAAGGATCAAATCATCAAGTTTGTAAGCCCATTACCAACTTTTTATTATCCATGGTTCACCACATTTTGCGTCCACAGTCATTTTCGAAGATTTATAATCATCATCAATCACTGCAATTGAAATAACATAAACCAAGGTAATCATAACCATAGTCATATAGCCGTTTAGATATCTATGATATCAATTCACTCTATATACTCGTTATTAGATAACCAACACTTTTTATCATTAGACTACTAATTCACTAGTCCCCATAGGACCCCTAATTATAGCCTAACCAATTCTTTACATAATCCTAATCATGAGATAGAACTAACTATTATTCACTAAATAGCCAAAACTCACATCTAGTCAAGATGCACTACTAATCCATAGACACCATTTGACTAAAGCTTATTTATAGTTATCATAGGTGCACTAGTCATCATACAAGAAAAAGGTTACATATCATCAAATGAACATATCTATCTACCGACCAACGCCTCTTTCTATCTAGCATCATAAATCTACAAATCTATATTTAACAACAAAACAACATTTTACTCTAGGTATTAATATCACTAATCATCAATAATGCTAAACCTATTAGCATCATTAGCCATGTACAACCGAAATTGCCAATGACCACATTATGACCACAATTGCTAGTAATCACATTTCAACTAACAAGGTCCATTAATTAGTACTCTAGACTTCTAGTCATCAAGTAAGATAGTCACTTAGTATTCAACTAGTTGCCACACAACTCATTTAGCTAGGCAATATTCCTTAATTAATCCCTTTATTCAAGCCAAATATACCCACTAGGTGAATTCTTATTTCTACATAAGATTCAACTTACTAATTAGTCTTAACTCTTTATTCGGCATATTCTAATTGTACTCAGTATTCATCACTAGAAGGAACTACACCGCTGAACAAGTGATAGTATTGAGGGATTACAACCGACATCCCAAGAATAACATCACGTCTTCAAAGTATCCTTCGGACTTACCTGGCATCCTATGAATATATATCCTTTTGATTTATCGGGCATCATCATATCATCAATATGTCCTCATGACTTACCAGGCATCATAATATATTTATTATATCCTTAGGATGTATCGGACATCATCATAACATCAATATGTCCTCATGACTTACCGGGAATTATAATATCATCATTATATCCTTCGGATGTACCAGACATCATTATAACATTAATATACCCTTTGAAATTACCAGGCATCATACTATCATCAATATATCCTTCGGATGTACCAGGTATCATCATATCATCAACATACCCTATGGACGTACCAGGCTTCATTATAAAATCAATATATCCTTCGGATGGACGGAGCATCATAATATCATCAATATATCCTCTGGATGTATCAGGCATCATCATAACATTAATATATCCTTCGAATTCACTGGGCATCATTATATCATCAATATTCATCACGACATCAATATATATATATATGTAGCCAAATGAATAACAAGTACAAGCCCCATAAACAATAGAGTGTAAGAGAAATAAAGAAAGACCTATCATGGTACCTCACCATTTATTGACAATACTTTATACTAGTAAGTGCATGAACATGCATATTCATTTAGTATGAACACTCAATACATCACCGGACATGACATGATTATTAGCATGGTTAATTACAAGCCATGATTATACTTTCTAGAATCTCTCTTATTTGGCATTATTCACATTACTAGCACAAAAGGTATTCTTTGGCACAAACATAAGTTTAGTCACTCGGCTTGAACATGATATGATTAATGACATAATCCAAGGCTCACATAGTAAACTAGGCAATAAGTTATGTGATATCATAGTCATAGATTTAATTACAAGACTTTCCATTGCTATCCAAGTAATGACAATAAAATAACCATCAAGTATGCACATTATTTCCAAAATCAACATCATGAATAAACCATTTTTCAGGTTTGGCCATCATATTACCAAAGGCATATTCTAGGTAATTAACAATTATCTAGGTCACTAATAAAGCTACATAGTTCAAGCTTAAGGCGGGTCAATTTCCGCTTCTAATATCCCAATTTATATCCTTAAGTCTAACTTCTACTCGGAACTAAACCAAGTCATCTAAATCATGTCTTAATGGTTTATCAATCCACTATTGTATTACTCTGAAGTCATCCCAAGAATATAAAGCCAATCTCACAACTATGCTGTAATACCCCAAGTCTGTACCCTAGACGTTACACAGTGCTTACAATCTCGAAGGACCACAGCTAACCTATGATTGATATCTGTTATAAGCATTAAAACATGATACTATAATAAATTCAGAATAATAGATTGAAATGCCATAAGGTTCAAAACATCTAAATACTGATAAATTATATCATCTGAAATAACTATATGTAAAACTGAGCACTATCTGAAAACTAGTTTGAAAACCCTCCAACTAAAACTGTCTGAAAGTGGAGTTGATGGGACAATCCCCCAACTAACTCCATCTACTAAAATACTGAGTCTACTAAAATAATAAGACAAAAAAGTATCCTTGAATGATGAGGACTTACTGCTAATATACTGCTGCTAGCTGAATCTAGGTCTATCTGTGTGCGGTCGGGAACCTGAGCATCTGAACCTATTAATGAGACATCATAGCACAAAGAAAGAGTATGCGTTGGTACATGGAATGTACTGGTATGCTAGATGAGGTAAGGCTGAATACAAGGGTTCATGAGAGTAACTGAACATGAGAGTATATGGATGAACATAATTGACTGCATAATATAGAGTAACTGAACATAAGAGTATATGGATAACTGATACTGCTGTAAATACTGAGTATGAACTAATCTACATATAAATAAATACTGTGATTAAGCTTGTCTGAAGCTAAGTCCTGAATTCTGATACTAAGTAACTAATATCCGAAGTTACTAATAACTGAGTTACTAATATTGATTGACTGTATCTGACAGTCCTGATTCTATAGAACTGAGCTGAGTTCTCTTCCGAAGACTAAGACTAAGACTGTGGAAGGTCATAATCTAACCGACATTCCCCAAATAAGATAACTAAGTTGGGGTCCAACCTATAACCCCAGTTGGAAGGGTGTCAGTACCGTGCCATGGGTAAAGACATTGAAGAGTTACCCTCATCTAGTAGGTACTCTAATGAGAATGGTGGAACCCTCATCTGACAAGTTAAAACACCTTATCAACCCTCAAATGATAGGTTTGATGTCTCAACCTATGCTGGCTATGTAGTTGTGGAACGCAAGGATTGCTTCTAAGGATCACACTCTCTACAGGCATGTGAATCCCCATCCTTGGGTTCACTCAGTGCTGAATCCTACGCCCAACTACAAGACACTGAACTGAGTATACTGAACTAGACTGGACCGATCTAAGTTTACTAAGTTTTCCTGAGTTTTGTAATTAATTGAGTTCTACTGAGTTTTGTAACTGACTGAGAGTACTATTGATCGTGACATTACTGAGATTCTATAACTGGCACTGGCTCTAGGCACACAACTAAATTGTCAAGGGTATTGAAGAATAAAGCATAATATACTCTTGAAAATCATAACAATGTATATTTGTCCATAGTTCACTCATAGAGGCATTTAACCTAACATTTGTAATGCCTATACTTATACATGACTGGGGAATACATGATGTCATGTTATAATGGCACTATCCCATTCACATAGGCATTTTATCAAACACATGGGGGGTATGCTTAGGTTATATAGCAATCATAATATATAGTTATCATGGCTGCATCAATCAACTTGCAAATTGAAGGGTTTATCATGAAGATCATGTAATTCAACACGTACAATGATTTATTTCATAAAAGCATGTAATTTAATCATGGACTAAACCCAATAATAACATGAAAATGAATTCAATTAAATTCAAGCATAGAAGTTCATAATTCAACAATCATGTATCTTGAAAATGGATTCGAGGACTCTATGGGTGAAAGGAACCCATAGATGAACACCTAACATTCCTTAATTTGTTAATTTTTGAAGGTTCTTTGAGAGACTCTTGGTGTTTGCTCTTGTTTCTTGAGCTTAAGGTTTAGCCCCTTTTGAGATAGAATGACTTAATCTCTGAATAAAGTAAATAAATAATGAGATAATGGGTTATTTAGGGATAAATTTCATGTTTAGAATGATTAGGGCTGTGGAAAAATACATATTTAACCTTAAGAACGACTTACAAATTTGTACTGAGAAACCCAATTGTGGGCCCTGGGGCAACACGCTGCGACCGCGCTAACCCACTGGAAAATGACAACTGGGAATGTGCTTGGTGGCGTGACGTGGTGGAATCGTATTGCAATACTGGATGGGACCTGGAAGCTCGGCGCGACACGGTACAATCGCGTTGGCTCACTGGAAATTGAAAAATGTGAATATAAGCTTTGGCGCATGTGCCGGTATCGTGGTACCTCACTAAAACTGAACATTTCCATTTTGGCTTACTCCGCAACACGTTACTGGCCTGAATTATGGTGTTTAACGATTGAAACTTAAAATAGCTATAACTTTTTACCCGATTATTGGATTTGGGCAAATTTTATACCATTGGAAAGCTAATTCAATTTCTTACACAATGACAGGATCTAAATTGAAAATAATGAGCATTTCAAAATTTTTATATTGGATAACTCATGAACTGAGAGTTAATCTTAAGCTAAGGAAATACGGGGTATTACATATACATATCTAGGTCAACTTGCACTTTGGATAAGTGAACGAGGTTACTGCTATCTAACTAGAAAAACTAGAGCATTCTCATGCTATACATGACATAATAAGTCCAACTAGCCAAAGTTCTAGACTATAAATCAAACATCACACTTTGTGAGTTCAATAGCCTAAGTGGTTCAGCTAATCCCAAACATTACCATCTACCATGTCAACACCTAAGACCCCCCCTCCCCAATCTTATCAAAATATCAAAGTCATACTATAATAAAGTTCAATCTAACAAAAGTAAGCCTAACCTATATCGAATCCAAATATAACGCACGAACCAAAAATCTTCGCTTTTTGTTTCCTTGAAGCTTCTTCAAGGATCCAAGCTATCAAAAACATAATCTACGCATTATTATGAGAATATTAAAAACTATCTTGCATCATTGTGCTTCGAGTCCAAAATGACAGCAAAAATCCCAAGTAGGTCCCACATATGGAAAATGAGTTTTTGAGACCAATCCATTGTTCAAACAACATTAGGGAGTTATAACGCTCAAGAAATTGGTACCAATCAAACATATTTGGGCTAAAATCGAGCCTCAATCCATTTGGGATTTTAGGTTAAATAATTAAGGATTCAACACTATATTGAAGGAATAAAACCTTAAATTCAATGCTAATCACAAATATGCAAGTTATTCAAGCTTCCAATAAACACCCAAGACTCAATTTAAGTACCACACACTCTATTAGGGTTTATGGAACTCAAGGCATTGCAAAAATAACCAATTCTCGACCCAAAAGGGCATTTAAATAACCCTTCCCAGGCCCTCAGATGGGGCGATCACGAACACACGCAATCTGCAATTGCGGCATCGTCATCTCTATGAATCCTCCGTAATTGTGGTACCTTTTTTGCACTAAATGACAACTGAAACTTAGAATTTATTCCAAGTTTCGGCCAATGCGTCAGGATGTATCTGGAGTCCAATATGAGCAAACAAAATATGTAACCATACTGATTTTGACATTTCTGATGCATTGGCATAATCAAATTTTCTATCCGAGGTTGTTTCGACCAAATGTGGCCCCCACTCACGAATTTCCAATTTATTAACTTTCTGACCAATAGGTCAAAATGAGTTCGGGCGAGCGGCACCAAAACCAAAGGTCTACCCAACCTAAAATCTATATTTTGGAGTTGTTAGCATAGTCAAAATTTGCATGTAATATCATTTTACATAAGTTTTCGCTCAATGGATATTTGAAACCAGCAAAGACTTATAAACAAGAAAATGGTTCTAAAAACCAAACAAACTACCCAGTAATCGAACTATCAGTTCTAGAAAGTCATAAATGACTGGGGAAACTGTGGAAAAGCTCTAACAACAAAAATTAGTGAAATATAGAGAAATGACCTGAAGGGTCATTTCAACATCTACTACTAAGGAACTTTCATCCCTAAAATTTAAAGATGGAGAAAATACTTGAAGTGTCAAACAATTGAGGATATTGGGCTCACATCTTAGTTTCGATATCCCAAGTGGCCTTCTCCACTGGACGATGCTTCTACTGAAACTTAACTATATGAATCTCTTTAGAATGCAACTGCCTCACATCACTAGCCAAAATAAGCACAGGTTCCTTCACAAAGGTCAACTACTCATCTAACTGGACTAAGTCCAATGTAAGCACATGAGACGGATCAGGAATATACTTCTACAATATCAAGACATGAAAAACTGGATGAACAACAACAAAATTTGGAGTCAAGTCCAACTCATAGGCCACTTCGCTAACTGCTAAGAATCTCAAAAGGAGCAATATATCGAGGGCTGAGCATACCCTTCATTTTGAACCTTATCACACCCCTCATGGACAAAACATGAAGGAAAATAATATCACTAACTCCAAATCTCAAGGCACGGAGCCTACGATCTGCGTAGGCCTTCTTCCTACTTTAGACTACTCTCAACCAATCCTAAATCATCCTGACTCTATCCAATGAGTCCAAAAGCAAATTCGTACCATGGGGTCTCACTTCAAAAGTCTCAAACTATCATAACAGAGAGCGACATCTCCTACCATACAAAGATTCAAACAATGCTAAGTGCTGATCCCACTGTCCTCTAAAATCCATAACACAGGCTCGAAGCATATCCCCGAGCACCTGAATAGTTTCTTGGACTGACCATCTATCTGCGAATGAAAAGCTGTACTCAAATCCACTCGAGTACCTAACTCCTAGAATGCTTTCTAAAATCACAAAGTAAATACAGAACCACAGTCTGATATGATAGAAATGGGCAACCCATGCAAATAAACTATCTCCCACACATAAATTTAGGGTAATCTCTTAGCATTGAAGGTTATCTAAATAGGAATGAAATGTGCCAATATGGTCAAATGGTCCATAATAGCCCAAATACTGTCAAGACCACGGGAAGTTTGTGGAAATCCACTAATGAAGTCCATAGTAATCCGTTCCTATTTCCACTCGGGTATGGGCAACCTCTGAGTCAATCCTCCTTGACCCTAATGCTCAGCCTTCACTTACTAAATACATAGGCAACAAGCCACAAAGTCTTCCATATCCCTCTTCATATCATCCCACCAGTAATACTTCCTCAAATCCCTATACATCTTAGCTGAAATAGGATAAATAGAATATCTACAGATTTAGGCCTCATGAAGAATAGACTGAATCAAATCATCAAGATGAGGAACACAAACACGACCCAGAAATCTCAAAATAACCTTGGAATCAACATTGTGCCTCTCAGACTCACCACTCACCATTTGATCACGGAGAAAGACCAGCTTGCTATCCTTTACTAACAATCATGAATCTACTCAAATAGGGAGGAACTCACCTCCACACAAGGCAAAATCCTCCTAGGACCAGAAATATTAAGGCAAACCATCAAATTGGTTAAGGACTGAATGTCTCGTGCCATGGGCCTTTAAGAAACTGATATGCATGCAAAGCTACCCATACTCACTGCCTTGCGACTCAAGGCATCATCTACCATATTTGCCTTATCCGAATGATATGAGATGGAAATATCATTGTCTTTTAGCAACTCTATCCATCTACGCTGGCGAGCATTAGGCTCTCGCTGGGTCATAATATGCTGAAGGCTGCGGTGATCGACGAAAATCTCATAATGCAGTCCATACAAATAATGGCTTCAAATATTGAGTGCAAAAACTACCGCCGCCAACTATTAATAGTGAGTGGGGTAGTTGTACTCATGCACTTTAAGCTGTCTAGAAGAATAAGCAATGAAATAACCCTGTTGGATCAAAACACAACCAAGACCAATACTCGAAGCATTACAAAATACTGTGAATCCCTCACCCTCAATGGGATGAGCTAATATTGGAGCTGAAGTAAGATAATCCTTGAGCATTCCAAAGCTCAACTCACACTCTTTAGACCATCGAAAAGGAACATTCTTTTGAGTCAATGTAGTCATAGAGGCTAAAATAATAGTGAAACTTTCAACAAAGCGCCTATAATAATCGCCAAACCCATGAAATTGCGAACCTCAGCTGGAGACATAGGCCTAGAACAATCATGAATCACCACAATCTTAGTCGGGTTTACCATAATATAGGCTCTAGATACCACATATCCAAGGAATGACACTGACTCAAGCCAAAACTCACACTTAGAGAACTTGGCAAAAAGCATATGATCTCACAAAGTCTGAAGCACATTCCTCAAATATTGTCCATGCTCCTCAGTACTTCTCAAATCCACAAGAATGTCATCAATGAATACAATAACAAAAGAGTCTAGATAGGGTGTGAACACACACTTCATCAAGTACATGAATGTGGTTAGGGCATTAGTCAACCCGAAAGACATCACCAAGAACTTATAATAATCGTAACGGGTCCTGAAAATTATCTTTGAGATATCCTCAGCTTGAATCCTCAAATGATGATTATCAGACTCAAGTAAATCTTAGAAAACACAGCTACACCTTAAAGTTGGTCAGAAAAATCAACAATGTGAGTCGTAGGATAATGGTTCTTCACCGTCACCTTTTTAAGCTGCCTATAATCAATACACATGGAGCCATCTTTCTTTTTCACAAAAGTGTAGAAGCTCCCTACGAGGACACACTTAGCCTAATGAAACCTCTACCAAGAAGATCCTGAAGCTGAGAATTCAACTCCTTAGGCTCAGCAATAGCCATATGGCAAGGTGCTATAGAAATAGGTCAGGTGGTAGGATCAAGGTCAATAGCAAACTCAATCTCACAGTCAGGGGGAATACCAAGTAGGTCGGTAAGGAACACATCAGGAAAGTCACAAACAATATGAACAGAGTCAAGTGACAGAATCTCTACATGAGTATCATATGCATAAGTGAGATAAGACTCCTATCCTCTCGATATAAGTATCTTATGATAACCATAAGAAATAATCCCTATCAACTCACAGCTAACTGCTTCCTGCCGCACGATAGGAGGTATGTCGGGTATGGCTAAGGTAATAGACTGGGCAAAATAATCCATGACCGTATGATAACAGGATAACGAGTCCATGCCCTGAATCACATCAAAATCCTGCATATCAAGAATAGTAAGAGCAGGATAAGTATTAAATTCACTAACTATCACAACACTAAATACTCAATCCACTACTAAAGAATCACCCACAGGAGTAGATACACACAATGACATAGATAATAAATGTAACACCTTGAGACTACCCCCTGGATGTCACACAGTGCTTAGGACCATAGGTGATCCCAAGCTAACCCTTGTACTGGCATAACTTGTGAGCAACTGAATAAGATACATAAATCTTAAAGAAATAAGCAACATAAAAGTCATTAGCTGAACATATTGAAAATAAAACTATTAAAATGATTGCAACTTCGGTTATACAAAACAAAACTAAAATCAAAATACATCAACTCTACTAACTATCTATGAAGCCTCTACTAGTACTGACTATAGGTAGCCGAGACATAACCCCTAGCTATCCCAAATTAATACGAATAATTAAAGAAAACAAGATGCTACTCCAACTATGATTGACTCGAGTCCTCAACTATAAAGGACTCATCACCTACTGACTGGAAGCTGTAAACTGTCTGATTATGATGTGCACGCTAAACCTTGTACCTACATTATAAGATAATATAGCAAATAGACATATATGTAGATCAGTACTTCTGGAGTGTAGTAGTATATGGGGGTGAATGCATAAGTAAAACAATAAATTAATATATTCATATACTTCCAAATAATGCATGCTTAGTGTAAATGACTCACCTTGAGCTTGAAAAAAATTGAAAGCTGAAAATCATAGAAACATGAATAATAAAGCATACATAATAAACTTTGTGAGCCACACACTTAGTTTCTAAAATCTTTACTTTTTCGTTTAGGGGGTTTTTCTAACCGAAATAAACCATGTGAGCTATATGGAGTCCAACGTCCTGCACCAACATTGGTAGGGCTATCCTACCCTTGCCATCAAAATAGAACTTAAGCTAGAGTGATAACAATAGTAAACCCATATTAGGACTTAATCCTACGTTGGCACATAGTTTTGGGGCATATGACCTAGGTCTCATACCCAACTCGGTGCTAAATACTACTCCCATATTACTTATATGCTCTCTCTTTAGGAAATCTACCTTAAAATAGCATAAGGGTTTATAATGAAAACTAGTTATGCTTTTCTTTGCTTTAAATTGTAATCAGAATGAATAAATGTGGATTTCATCTATTAGTTAGAGATCAAAAGATCAATTCTTAATTTAAAGCTTGATAATATCTTGCCATAAAATGATTAAAACATAATCTTCTTGAAGTCTCAATACTTAAACTTAGGGCTAAAACCCATGATTTAAATTTATGCCAATTCAAAATAACACTTTAAGCTCAATAAAAATCTTGCAATACTTTAACAATAACAAGTCAAGATAGTGCAATCTCATGCATAATATAAATCGTGTAATTAAAACATTGACATAAGCAATTCTTGATATATTCAAGCTTTAAATCTAATGAAAATCATACGCTTTAAGAACATACATACTTGGGCATGAAACCTAATTCAAAACAAATGAATAAAATCTTAAAATCATGCAATTTGGGAACAAGGGTGAAATGATACCCTTGTTCATATGCCCACATACCTTAATAGGATTGATTCGATGTAGAAATCTTGACTTTGAAACCCTTGGAGATGATATTGAAAGCTTTTCTTGATATACTTGTGTTAGGGAACTTAATTCTTGGTTTTTCTTGAAGAGATGTAATGGATTTTTGACGTTCTTAGGTGGAAGTTAGGGTTTGTTCTTGAGAAAGGTTTCTTTTGAGAGGATTTGTGAATAAAGGGGCCAATTTTTCCCTTTGGGACCATTAGTCTCGTGTTATAGACCCCTTGGGTGAAGGGAAAAGACCCATTTGTCCTTGCATAAATGAGAATAAAAGCTGGAAAAATTGTGGGGCAGGTTATGGAGCAGGCACCACGAGCTTTGGTGCAATGCACTAAAGGGGGCGCCATAGGCTAATCGCGCGTCGTCATTGCCTTTTTCATGAAAATGTCAATAACTTTTCTCTCGGGTATTGGATTAAGACGAAATATATATCGTTGGAAAGTTGACTCAATTATCTACTATTTAAGGGTCTTCAATTGAAAAATTCTACATATATCAAAAGTTATACACGTTCAAAGTAGACTCTTGTAGAATCAAATACCAAACTTTGGGTAAATCAAAAACTCTTAGCTCAACTTTATTCTAAGCGATTCTTATGAACATTTTTCACCTTGAGATCACTTCACACACTAGGATAAAGATCATGACATATGTATTCAAAATGAAATTCATAGGTTTAAAGTTAACACACGTAAGAACGATGCTTCCAAGTCTAACCCAAAAATATGAGGTATTACATTATCTCCCCCTTGGAATCATTCGTCCTTAAATGAGACTGGTTAGACTGAGAGTATTAATGCAACTGAGATCATATTTTGAACATGCATGACTTGGAATGTGACTTGGAATATGACTGCATAACTGATTCTAAGCATAATACATGAACTGAACTAATTTCATGAATACATGCAATGAAATGAGAATGGTTATACGGTTGACATAGAAGTGAGATAGTCAATTTATGAGTAACCATTGACTTAGGATAGATATGGTTTCGTGAAGAAAAGTTGAGAGGTTCAGGACATGAAAACTCAGGGTAATACAACATCTCCCCCTTGGGATAGTTCATCCCCCGAATGATACTAACTTAGCTGAAATACTATGGAAATACTAAGATGAGGTTTGAAACACTTACGAGCTGAATCACAACTTAATATTTGACTCTGAAATTGATGCATAAATTGAGCTCAATTCATAATTTGCATGAATGTGAACATTTTACCTCATAGAATGGCCTTAATCGTGAAACTTTGGGTAGTAGGACTAAATGGAAAGTTGGAAATCTATAGGAGCTTATCTGCTTGATTGCTAAACTACATCGCAGGTTCTATGAATTGGACCATACGGACTGTCCATACTCAAATAGAGTATTTCTCCAACACTCTTCTAAGAAATTCTTATAATATTATGGAGCAAAGAATTTTGGGCATGATCTGAACAAGACATCTAACTAAGGAATGACAACATTGATACAACTCTATAGCATGGAACATAGACATATAAATCATAAGCTAAAGGAATCACAACATTGATACAACTCTATAGCATGGAACATAGACATATAAATCATAAGCTAGGATAGAATTACTGGGCCTTAAGCAATGTAAATTCTTACTTTCAAGCTTAGCAACACTTCTCAAATACTCCTTCAACTATACTATTCCCCTTAAATACCATACTCATTTTATTCAACTTAAAATTTTCACATGGGCATTGATAAATCCATCTACTAAAGTCTAAACTGGACTAAATTCTCTCACCATGATAAAGCCTAACTTGAAATCACAAGATAAAACACACTACTCCATAATACTAGTCTGAACCACATGATTCAATCTTCTATGTCTCTTCTAGAGCTCACACCCTAAGCATAACATGCCTTACCACTTCAATGACTAACTCTAAACTCTTACCATGGATTTACTAATTTATATTGCATTTCTCCACTTACATCCCAACATTACATTCAAGCCTATCATTATAACCACATGAACTTCAAGGCAAACACCCATAAAGGCATATTTCGCATATTATCTAAACCTCTATCAACAACAACTTTCTTGCACTATGCTCAAGATAACATACCCAGAATTCTCAACTAACTATGACATATACCAAATATTTACCTCAATATTCCTTCATTCTTTAGCCTTAGATATAAAATCATAAATAATCATTCTTAATTAGGGTCATCAACTCTTTCTCATCTAAACCATTGCTTATCCATTATCATCACCATTATCTTAATATAGGAAGAGGTCACCTAAGGGCTAACACAAAAGGACCAGAAGCACGAAAGAATACTGTACATAACTATGACACTTAACTGAGGCCTAGAGAATAAAATATCAAAGTCATGGATTCATTAAAGAGATCTAAACTGAGGATGTTCATGATATAATGCGAATTTCAGTAGTATGATGAGTTTTGAGAACTGATCATACTCTGAAACATGAGTTCATACTTATCATAAGCTATTCAACATAAGACTGAAGTTTCATAGATTTATTACGGATGACTTGACTCATAGAGTGAAGCTGTTACTTACTTACTAGAAGCTGAGAATAAACTTAAATATGCATGAAGTGTATAAGCATTTGGCCTTTGGCATAGATCTATCACGCAAGACCTGAATTTTGTGTGATAATGACTGAAATACAAGGAATACTCAGGAATAAGAAGGGATCACTATCTCATCAAGACTCTCACTGACATGCATCACAATCTAATTCTCAAAACTTGATTTGGTTCTACACTCTACCATCTTCCTCTTAGATGAAAGCTGATATTTTTAGCTTATGGGTCTTCTCCATATCCTCGAGATTGAGCCAAAATTTCTTTGCTCTAACGATCTACACATGAATTCTCACTAACTTGTATAAACTATATCTAGACAATACTAAATTTATTCTTGGACACTCTTTTAGTACATACCACCCTTAACTTTCTTTAGCTCAATAGTTATCATCCTAAACTTACACTCTATAACTCGACAAACATACCTGTCTCACTAAACACATAATCTGTCTCACTAACTCAAATCACACCAAAAGGCTCAGCATTCTCTATCCCTAACTCATTAACATAGCTATTAAGAATAACATATACTATATGACTAGCCTTATTAACACTCAGAAACTCATGGGCATTATCTAAGCACACATGACACTTAATAATCTTAGAAAATAATTCAATCTCCATATCATCTTGGGCACACCTCTATATAATACCTACAACATCATACTTAATTACGAATAAATGAACTTAAACTCTTGCATACACTGTTCAGGCCTACTAGATCACTTTCACATACTAGCATCACTAACCAAGAAATCATTATTTCCACCTTTATGATCATCCACTGTTCAAACTTAGTGTTTAGTGCTAGCCATAATTAACTACAACTTCACACACCATTCTTACATGTCAAACATTGGGAAACACTAGTCCACTAGAACCTTATAATAATAATATTTGATCATAATCTTACAGTCTATCTAATTATAGTCCATAAGCACATCCCTCTTCCACACATCACTAGTACTTATCCATCCATATATTTAAATTTACCCCTAGCTATACAAACCTCAACCACCAAATACTTTCATTAAAAACCTATAATTTTCTAACATAATAAATGCCATTAAGATCTCCTATCCTACTTTAGGCAGACCACAATTCACCTTAACTAATAACTCTTTCTCTACCTTCTACCAAGAAAATAGTACTACACTCATTAGCCATAAGAAGACATACAAGGACGTATTACCTTAACATAACTTGATAGAATGTATAAATGCATCTATATACTTTTGATCAATCGCCATTCCCACTTTTCTTGTCACAATAATTCTAAACCCACACTTCCAACTATAAGAAGGTTTTACTACTTATAAATCATAACACTCTAGGTTGCAATATCCCTCAAATGCAAACTCTATTTAATAATCTAGGTTCACACTATCTACTCTCACGAGGAATCTGAATACATATCTTACTTTGCCTTAACTGAACAACTCATAAGTATGAGGAAATAACTTTCAACTAGAGAAACTTATAACACACTAGTGAGCTCCTCTCCAACCCCTTGTATGACTTTTAAAGTTATTGATAGTAAATTTGAGAGCATTATCTTGGGAGGAATTGGAACTTACTAATTATGTTATCTCAAGAATGTCACAGATGAAGGATTATGAAGTAACACATGTATCAATAGAAATTTCTGAGAGGACAACTTTACAGCATGACCTAGGGTATGTAAAAAGGAAATATTTCTTAAATTCCCTGTAGCCTCATAAAGAAAAGTACAGACAGCTTCGTACCATTCCACAAGACTCTACTAGACACGACTTCATAGACACCCAAGGAAACTTAAACTCTATGCTATGACACTAAGTTTGTAATGCCTTGAGACTACCCCTTTGACGTCACAAAGTGCTTAGGACCACAAGTGATCCCAAGCTAACATTTGTACTGGTATAGCTCATGAGCAACAAAAAAGATAAATAAATCTTGAAAAAATAAACAGAAGAAAAGTCTATAGCTAAACATGTTCAAAACAAAACTCTTAAAATAATTACAACTCTGGTTATACAAAACAAAACTGAAAATCAAATACATCAACTCTACTAACTGTCTATGAAACCTCTAATAGTATTGACTATAGGTAGCAGGGACATGACCCCCAGCTATCCCAAATCAATATGACTGAATAAAGAGAAAAAGATGCTACTTGAACTAGGATTAAATTGGGCCCTTGGATCAAAAGGACTCATTACCTGCTGACTAGAAGCTACAACCTGTCTAATTATGTACTATGTGCTACAACTTGTACCTATATTATGAGACAATGTAGCATATAGACATATATGTGGATTAGTACTTCTAGAATATACTGAGTATGTGGGAGTGAAAGCATTAGTAAAACAATAGCTTAATATATTCATATACTTTCAAATAATACATGCTAAGTGTAAGTGACTCACCTTGAGATTGAATAAAATTGAAAGCTGAAAAAAATAGAAACATGAATAATAAAGCATACTGAATAAACTTTATGAGCCACACACTTAGTTTCTAAAAGATTTAGTTTACCTTTTTCTTTTGGGAGGTTCTTCTAACCAACATAAACTATGTGATCTATCATGGAGTCCAACATCTCTCACACCCATATTGGTAGGGCTATCCTGCCCTTGCCATCAGAATAGAACCTAAACTAGAGTGATCACTATGCTGAATCTATATTGGGACTTAATCCTATGGTGGTATATAGTTCTAGGGCATGTGACCTTGGTATCATACCAAACTCGGAGCTAAATACTACTCCCATATTATTTATATGCTCTCTCTTTAGGAAATCCACCTCAAAATAGCATAAGGGTTTTAATGAAAACCAGTTATGTTTCTCTTTGCTTTAAACTATAATCAAAATAAATAAATATGTATCAAAAGATCAATTCTTTCTTTAAATCTTGATAATAGATTGTCATAAAATGCTTAAAACATAATCTTCTTGAAGTCTTAATACTCAAACTTGGGGCTTAAAACCCATGCTTTAAATTTATGTCAATTAAAAATAACACTTCATGATCAATAACAATCTTGAAATACTTCAACAATAACAAGTAAAGATAGTACAATCTTGTTCATAATATAGATAAAGTAATTATAACATTGACATAAGCATTTCTTGATATATTGAAACTTAAAATCTCATGAAAATCATATACTTTAAGAACATACATACTTGGGTATGAACCCTAATTCAAAACCAATGAATTAAACCTTAAAATCATGCAATTTGGGAACAAGGGTGAAAAAATACCCTTGTTCATGTGCCCACATACCTTAATAGGCTTGATTCGATGGAGAAAGCTTGACTTTAAAACCCTTGGAGATGATATTGAAAGATTTTCTTGAGATTCTTATGTTAGGGAACTTAATTCTTTATTTTTCTTAAAGAGATGTAATGGAATTTTGATGTTCTTGGGTAGAGGTTAGGGTTTGTTCTTGAGAGATAATGGTTTCTTTTGAGAGGATTTGTGAATAAAGGGGCTAATTTTTTCCTTTGGGACCCCTAATCCCGTGTTATGGACCCCTTGGGTGAAGGGAAAAGACCTATTTGTCCTTGAACAAATGAGAACAAAAGTTAGAATAATTGAGGGGAGGGCTATGGAGAAGTCGAATAATTGAGGGGAGGGCTATGGAGAAGTCGTCGTGGCCTCTGGTGTGGTTCACTGGAGTGGGCACCGCGAGCTCCACTACGGTGCACTACGGGGGCGCCGTGGGCTAATCACGTGCCCTTACTGCCTCTCTCATGAAAATGGCTATAACTTTGTGCTCGAGTATCTGATTAAGGCAAAATTTTTATCGTTGGAAACCTGACTTAAGTATATACAATTTGGTGGGTCTTGAGCTGCAAAATTCTACATATCTCAAAAAATATACATGTTCAAAGTAGGCCCTTGTAGAATTGTATACCAAACTTTGGGCGAATCAAAATCGTTTAGCTCAACTTTGTTCTAAGTGATTCTCATGAACATTTTTCACCTCGAGATCACTTCACACGCTAGGATAAAGATCATGACACGTGTTATTAATAGAAATTCATAGGATTAGAGTTAACACACGTAATAAAAATACTTTAAAGTATAGCCCAAAAATATGGGGTGTTACAATAAATAACTAGTCAAATCCAACCGTGGTGCATAATAAACAGAGATATAAGAATAAGTAGATTCGAGATCAGATAAAATAAGAGCCAATTTACGGCACACCAAAATCATTCCTGTAACTATAGAATAAAAAGTATCAACCTCGGGTCTAGTATGTAGTGCATATAACCGACCACGCGTGCCACCTGGCTAGGCACTTGACCGACCTTCTATCCTGCCTACCTGAGTACCACCTCGAGCACCCTAATAACTACCTTTGCAACCTCGTAGACCACCTCTACCTAATAAATAACCCACTCTAATAGTGGTATCACCATGGGCTAAAACAACTATCGCCCCATAACTAAGGAAATCTTGCAAAAAATAACCAGGAAGCCCAAGTAAAATAAGAGTCACAAGCAGAACTAGAACTCATTGATCCGGCTGAACCAATGTAACCACCATGTCTAGTACGTCCTGTAGACGAACCTCTCAAAGACTAATCACCACCCTTACCAGGGATATTACTAGTACTAAACTGACCTACATAAATAGTCTGAAGAGTTGCATGAATTAGTTGACTAGTCTAACTCTGAGGCTGAAAAGATGGATGTGAGGGATGTCCAATATGAGAACTACCACCTCTAAATTAGGAACTACTATGGATCTCACTAAATCTGCCTAATACTTGGGCCCTTTATCACAACCCTCATAATGCATGTCCTCCATCACTCTAGCATGATCTGATACTTTAGCAAAGGTCCTACCCAAAACAACTAACCTTTGAGTAGCCATCCTAATAAGGAGCCTCATTCCTTTCACAAAGTAGCGAAATCTCTCATACTTATTATTAAAACTAAAAGTCACATGCCTATCTAACTCGTGGAAATAAGCCTTATACTCGATGACTATCATAGAACTCTACTCCAATCTAGTAAACTGATCCCTCAGTAGTTCCCTAAGGCTGCACGACATATACTTCTGCTAGAATATCTCGAAGAACTGAGTCCATACAAGGGAGAAGATATGACTAGCCTAGAACTTATAAAATCTCACCACCAGTGTCAAGCAGACAAATCCAAATAGAATATGGTGTAATCCACACCATGAGTCTTAACAAGGCCTAAACCATGAATCCTATCCTCACAAGAAGTAAGAAACTCAAATGCATCCACTCCAGGAGCACCTAAAAAACTAGGTGGAACCAACCTAAAAAGCCTACCCAGTATCTTCTGCTCTTTGGCAGACATAGCAGGCTAGGTCACAACTGGCTAAGTGGCTATCGGCTGATCAACTGTCGGCATAAGAGGAAACTCAACTCTAAAAGCTATAGCTATAGGATGCACTCCTTCCCCAGTAGTCTGCATACCATGAAAAATAAACTATAATTGAACCAAGGCTTCTTAAAACAAAGAAGATGGAATAAAAAAGGGTGGAGCCTGGGATGGTCCCTAGTTCGCTGATGGCTGTGGTAGAGGAATCTCTGACTTAGGTGCAGGAATAGGGTTTTAGGAAGGCCCATCCTGATCCCTAACTGGGGACGCATCACAAGGATATCCTCAAACACGAGTAGGATCCCTGGGCTCAGTCTCGAGACCCTCTTCACGCATAGCTATGACACATGTCCTAGGCATCTACGAAAGAGTAAAGTCAAGAAAATATTCTACAAACCAACTAAGAATCTTAGAATGATATGAGTGAAAGAAGGGAAGGACTCCTAAGAATGTCCCATAGTTTCCCAAATTTAGGAAATGAATGTCAATATTTTGATACATAGGACTCTATTAGACAATTACTCTTGTATGGACAATACTGATGAAACCTAGGCTCTGACACCAATTTGTCATTCCATGATTCATGAGTCATGATAGCACCTACTAAAACCTACTAGTAGGTAAGCCAACACCGTAACCCGGAGCTAAGGCAATGGGTTAGTTTGGTAGAAACGCCCAACATGGGCCAACATACACGAACACAATGTAATCAATAGTGTTTCACTAAATAAGACAATAAAGTATGAATACCAATCCCATGACTTGGTAATATGTAACACCCCAAAACTGGTACTCAGAATGCCACACGGTACTTATGACCCTGAAATACTAGAAGCTAACCCATGACTGATATCTTTAACTAAGCAATGCGTAACATACTGTATAAATATAGAAAAAAGGCTGAAAATCCATAAGGTTCAAAAATCTATGAAAATATAGCATCTAGAGATATGGTATATCAATACCAAAATAACTGAAATAAACTGTCTGAACATGTTAGTCTGAAAGCCTCTAAACGGTCTGAAAACTATAGAGTTGATGGGACATGTCCCTAACTAGCTTCGTCTACTAAAAATAAAATAATAAAGTAATGAATTAATCATGAGATCCCCGAATGATGAGGACTCACTGCAAATCTACTGCTGCTGGATGAATCTGAAGCTAAGTATGATCAAGAACTTGAACATCCAAACCTATGGTATAAAACACTTAGCACACAAGAAAATTATGCATCAGTACATTTGAATGTACTGGTATGCAAAGTAAGGTAAGCTGGATGCATGAGTTCATATGCATGAACAATACTAACTGATTGAATAACATGAATACGAGAATATATGCATGAATACGTAATTGTAAATGAGATCGTGATAATACTGACTACTGGGTCTGAATACTGATAACATGAGTTTTCATATAATTAATATACTGTTAAATGAGTGACTTTGTCTGATAGTCCTAATTCTGATAGAACTAGCTGAGTTTGGTATTGAATTGAATGACTGTATCTGACAGTCCTGAATCTGAAGAACTATCTGAGTTCTTTTACTGAGACTAAGACTAAGACTGTAGGAAGTAGTCATCTAACCAATATGACCCTTTTCTGTATAGAGTTGGGGTCCAATCTGTAACCCCAATTGAAAGGGTGTCAATACCGCACCACTGGTAAGGACAAGCTGTGAGTGACCCTCGTCTGGCAGTGTCCCCAAAGGATAATGGTGGGACCCTCAACTGGCAGTGTTAATCGACCTTATCAACCCTTAACTATTAGTGTTAATGTGTCAACCTATGTTGTCTACATAGTTCTGGAATGTAAGGATTGCTTATAAGGGTCACACCCTCAACGGTCAGTGTGTGTCCTCATCCTTAGGTTCGCTCGGTGCTAAATCCTACTCCCAACTGAATAAAGACTAAACTAATTATAGTGAGATGAACTAGACTGAGTTCACTGAGTTCCGAGGACGGACAAAATGTTACTAAATTCTATTAACTAACTGAGTTCATGAGATTACTGAGTTTTCTTGAATCATGTAATTGTATGAATTCTACTGATCATGGCATGACTGAGATTATCATAAAACTGGCACTGGCTTTAGGTACATATCAAAATTATCGGGAATAAATACCCTCATGACTCGAGAGCATAAAAGTAGTTTATTGAACAAGTTCATAAGCACAATAATGGCTACACATATATCCATAATTCATTGACTAAGACATTTCATCAAACACTTGACATGCATTAACTTGTACATGAATGGGGATTTCATACTATCATACTATAATGGCACTTTTTCCTTCACATAGGCATTTAATTAAACATATAGGGATCATACTTTTGTTATACCATCATCAATGCATCTACTTATCATGGTTGCATAAATAAATTTGCAATTTGAAGGGTTTATCATTAATATTATGCAAATCATCACATTCTAGAATCAATCATTGGAACATGTAATTTAAAAGATGAATCAAACCCAACAACAACATGGACATGAATTTCAATTCAACTAAATCATGAACATTCATAAATACATAATCTTTGGAATTTGAAAAGAGATTCTTGAGCTTTATGGGTGAAAGGGACCCATGAATCAACACTTGACATACCTTGATTGTGAGTTTATTGAAGTTCTTGGACTTGAAGAACTTGAATCTCTTAGTTTCTTGAAGAAGGGTTGGAATCTTGTTCATAGGGATTGATCTTTGAAAGAAACCCTAATTTGGTTTTGTAGATGAATAATGAAGTTATGAGACCTAGTATGGTATAATTAGGTGTTAAAAAGGGTGGAAAAGACCCAAACACCCTTATAAAAATGACTTTAAATTGCAAAACGGGATCTGCGACGGCATGGGCGACAATCTGTCGCTGGCTCGATGGCCCATCGACCTTCTCGTTGTACTAGGCTAGAATGTGATCTTTCTTCCTTGGTTGCGATAGTTTGGGCGATGGTCTGTTGCTAGCTCGATGATCTGTTTGCCATTCCATCATTCCTAGCCAGAAGGTCGACTCATTGCCTCCACTGCGATGGTTTGGGCGATGGGCCATCGCTATATCGACGGTCTGTCATTCCTTTCCATCGTACTGGGCAGTTCAAACTACTTTCTATATTTTGGACATAAATTTCTACCTTGATATCAAATTTAGGCAAATTTGGTATCAATGGAAAGCTTATTCAATTTCCCACACAACGAAAAGTCAAAATCTTGAAAATTCCATGTATACAAAAGTGGATTCATCCTTTAAAGCAAGTATTTAACATTTTTGAGATGATTTTAAACTTGGTAGAAGTACGGGGTATTACGTAATATCAGTACAAGAGCATCTACAATTGATAATAGGAAATACAACTCATAAGTCTAAAATAGTCAATACATTTATCTCAAATACAAAAGATTGAACAGGGATGGATGGAAACGGGCGACAAAAAACTCCAAGAGCTTACACTATCTTTAGAAGATCAACACTGCACAATCTCAAATCAGCGGTGACAATTAGTACTCCGGTGACATCACCAAAACAAAGGCCTAGTTGTGTCGGGTGCCTCAAGCCTAATCGAGACTAGAGATAAGCCCAATACCCAGCCATAACCGCGCTACATCCTATGTTACATGAATTTTGTACATATAACAAGATAGAACAATCAAAAATCAAATACATTCAAATGGTGTTATCCTCAATACGAATACCAATACCAATGCCAAGGCTGACTCCAATACCGATATTGCCTATGCTAACCCAAAGTAGTCTTACAAAGCCTCTAATTGAAATTAAAATAGTATCTGGTGGGGACATGCCCCCGACCATAGTCCAAAATCAAAGTCTACGAAATATGAAAAGTATGTATAGAAATCCATAACATGAAATGAAGTCTTCCGGAGTGTGGAAGCTCACCACTTCAATCTGACACAAGCTGTCCCCGAATCTTGTCAATGAGCAGGAGGAGTAGTATGGCCGGTTCCTGTATCACTTGGGGATACAATGCTTGAAGATGGGTTAGTGGGTGAATACTAGAATGCACTCAGGAGTAGGGATAAAATAATGCGAATATTTAACATCAGGTAAAAAAACATATGTAATCACATACATATATACATATATACCATGCTGGGAAAGGGAACAAGGTTTAGCATGCATTTAAAACTTTAACTTGGGTTGTGTAGCTTGACCATTATAAAACCACCCATGGGCTATATGGGACCAGTTTTACCCCCTGAACGGGTCCTAGTGCATATAGCCACATGAATCAGAGATATAATAGGGTTTGGGGATTTCAGTGTATCCTTCGCTCTCCTTGATACATATATACAAGTATAACTTAGGTGACTCCCGTGTACCTCACAAGTATAAGGTCGCCATGACCAAACCTCATATTGGATAATATGAGTTTTCAGTGTCCATCCATTAGACTCACACCTTTACGATTAAATATCACAACCTGCCATTATTTCCTAATTAAAACCTCTAGCACACAACCAAACCACCAATTCTATGTATTAATAACCAAGGAATTATGAAGTGGTATCGTCATACCCACTATAGCTTGCAAGCAATGTCATTAGCCCATACTTAGGAGATTCCCATGCACTCAGTAGAATCCATTATAAAATCACTTAGGGGATTCCCATGTACCTCACAAGATTTTTAAAAACCAAAGCCATGGCCACCAAGACCTTTCCAGTCCATTTAAAACCATTTAAACCAATTTAAGTTCTATTACTATATTATGCAATGCAAGGTTTTAAATAAAAGTTAACTATATCATAAAACCATTTTCATAGGCATTTTAACAAACATGTTGAAGGGATAGAGTTTCCAAAACAAAAACCAAGAACCAATTAACCATTTCCATGCAACCATATGTTCAAACCTACATTATACCATGAAAAACTATAAATAGAATATGGGAAAACATTATCCAACCATTAGTAACCAAAACTCCCAACATATATTTCAAAACCAACACAAACCCACACTTATACCATGAAAACCATTGAGTAAACATGTTTTTCATTGAACTAACAATGACGGAGGAGTAACATGCCTTAGGTAACAAACGGAAACAAACCACCCCTTAGAGCCTTAATTGTTTGCTTTGATGAAAACCCAAACCCTTCTTGAACCAAGAGCCTTGAGAGAGATTTAAGAGTTTTTAAAGTGTGTTCGATTGAGAATAATGCGGTAAATAAAGTCCTAATAGTGTTTTAAGTTGTGGGGTCAAAAGGGATTAAGAGGGAAAATATCAAAAATACCCTCAACTTAAAAGCTGAAAAATAAATGCAGGTGGGTATGGTTTGGGCACCTCACTCGTACCTTATCATACGAGTAGTGACCCTGGCTCGTACCCAGATTATACCTCTAAGGCTTGACACTGTTGATCATGCGATTTGCCCTACTCTTCTCATACCCTTTCCATGTGACTCGTATGGAGCCTAGTCATACCTTAGATAGTGAATGACTTACCACAAACTGATTATCATACAACTTAGGATACTAAGTCGTAGCTATAGCATACGACTATTATGCTTGAGTCGTATGACGGCCTGAGAGTTCAAAACCTAGGAAATTTCTAAGGGTCAAACTCGGGGTGTTTAAATTCTCCCCCACTTGGATCATTCATCCTTGAATGACGAGTAAGAAAATGTACAAGCATGATTTACACCCCGCCACCTCAACTCTAACCTTTAACTAAGTTAGTAAAAAAGGATACAAGAAAGTCAATCTTTCCTTTAGCAAAGTTTGAAAACATACGATGATGAAGAACACATACTTTCTGCACGATTTTCTGGAGCAGAAAACATGAATGGATACTTGGACTTCATGTTCTCTTCCACTTCCCAAGTAGCCTCTTCAACCTTATGGTTCCTCCATAGAACCTTTACCAAAGTTACATCCTTAGTATGCAACCGACGAACCTGCTGATTTAATATCTCAACCTAGACCTCCTCATAAGACAAAGAATTTGAAATACCAATATCCTTGACAGGCGCAATTTGAGATGAATCATCCATACATTTACTCATCATAGAAACATGAAATACCGGGAAAATAGAGCTCAAGCCAGAAAGCAACACCAATTTATGCGCTAAATTGCCAAACCTCCTTAGAACCAAGTATAGACCAACATACCAGGGACTGAGCTTCTCCTTCTTCCCAAACCGCATCACTCCCTTCATGGGAAATACTTTCAAGAACACCTTATCCCCAACTAGAAACTCTAAATCACTTTACTACATATCTGCATAGGACTTTTGGCGACTTTGGGCAGCCTTAAGTCTCTCCCAAATCACCTTTACCTTCTCTATGGCTCGGTGAACCAAATCTAGGCCAAACATCTTTGACTCACTAACCTCAAACTACCCAATAAGAGATATACACCTCCTACCTTACAAGGCTTCAAACGAAGCCATCCCAATGATAGAGTGGTAGCTATTATTATAGGCAAACTCCACAAAAGGTAAGTTCTCAACTCAACTACCACCATAATCAATCTCGTAAGCACGAAGCATATCCTCTAATGTTTGAATAGTTCTCTTCGCTTGTCTATTTAACTATGGGTGGAAAGTAGTACTAAGACTCACCTTGGTCCCCAAAACTTTTTGAAACAACCGCCAAAAATGAGATAAAAACTGCGTACCATGATTCAAGATAATAGAAACTGGTACCCGATGCAACTTTACAATCTCATAGAGATATAACCTTGCATAATCCTCTACTGAGAAATTAGTCCTTACTGGAAAAAAGTGAGCCGACTTCATCATCCTATCCATGATGACCCAAACCTAATCAAATTGATTATGAGATCAAGGAAGATTTGTAATGAAATCCATGTTGATCACTTCCCACTTCTACTTGATAACGCTCAATCTACAGCTCTCGTGGGAGTGTAAAGCGGTCGTTAGCAAATATAGAACCCAACCTGGGTTGGGTATCGATCCCACAGAGAATAGCTTGGCCAACAAGCAAGAGAAATTACTAGACTTTTAGTGCAAGTCTCGTAGGAAAGGGGGGATTGTAGTATGTAACCAAAACAAGAATGTAAGAACTGAAAATAGCAAAATAAAGAGAGATTGTCACGTGTGTTGTAAACAATGAGAATTGAGGCGTTGGGGTTATGTCCACCTTCTGAGGTATACGTCTCTATTGGCTATGAGTGTGTAGAGTCTTGACATGTAATTGCTTATAGAGAATTGTAGTCGATGGTAAATCCAAGCGTCTCTCGACCTAAACAAGGACTATTTCACTTTAACTCTCTCGAGCTTAAAGCGTGACTAACGGTACGAATTCTCCAAGAAGTTAGTCCAGGTACGGCACTAGCTTTTTAATAGGAAAGGGTGTCCTACTACCTTGACATTATCTCTTTTCCAGACAAATAACTTTTCTCTCGAACAAGTCAGATGTTAGACTGGCGTTGGTCTATGCGTCTTCTTTTCTAGACAAATAACCTTTCTCTCGAACAGGTTAGATGTTAGAATGGCGTGTTCTTGTGTTTGAACCGCAAAGAATGTAGATTTAAGATGAAGAGAATAATGATATAAGCAATATACTTGTCTTGAACTCACAAACTCATAGCTATAGATAGTAACTCATTCGGCTTCCATAACCCCAACTAAGAGATTTAGTTACCCATGAATGCGAAGGATATCACGTTTTGCATGGTGGATGGCGTGAATAGTAGGTGTTTGGCGTGTGGTTTTAGTGATTCCGTAGCAAGTAACGATTCTCTTGTTGTGGAATTTAAGAGTAGAAGAATGAAGAATTGAGAATGGGTTGTAGGAAGATGTCTTAATTGTAAGGAGATGAATGAATTGTCAGAATGTCTCCCCCCCTTTAAAATCTCTAACATGATAGGGTATTTATAATACTCCTATCCTACTCCTACTAAACTAATAAAATAAATAACCAAATCCTAATATACTAATGAAATCCTTGACCCAATTGTACTAGGGTAAGGTTACAAAATTATAATCCAAATAGAATGATGAAACACATAACCTAATTGCACTAGGTTAATGTATTATGGCAAAAATCCAGCTTTGTGTCTGTAAGTCCCAAAGTCTTCAGAAATGCTGTTTTAGCCCGGGACAGATTTTCCATGCAGCAGATTTAGTCCTTTATGCGTCCAGCTCCTTTCCATCTCGTTTGTGAGCTTTCTTTTGCGTCAAGTAAGCCATAAATTGCTGTATTTTGCATCATTTATACCTGAAACTTTCCTAATCACATTTGTTAGCTCATTTACAGGAAAAAGGACTAAAAGTGTACGAAATAGATAATTAGTTCTCGAAACTAGGCTAAAATATGGGCAAAATATATTGATATAGGCGCGTAATTTCGCCTATCATCACTACTCTAGAAACTCAATTTCTTAATACAAACCTCTGGCCTCATTGCTCAACTTTCACTTGTTGGCACATGATGCATTTAGCCACAAAGTTAGCTACATAGCTCTTCATGTTGTTCCACTAATACATCTCCTTAAGTCATGATACATTTTCGTCGTTCTAGGATGAACAACATAGCGTGATTCATGCGCCTTAGCTAATATCCTCTTTCACGAACCATCTACATCGAAAATATATAATCTTCCTTGGTACTGCAAAGTACCATCAACACTAATATCAAAGGCCATCACCTTTTACCCACCCACGTCCCCCATGATCCTTATAACCAGAGGATCTAACACTTTTTTCTCTTTAATTTTAGCACCAAGAGGCGACTACGCCACTTTCTGAATGAACAAACCACCATTCTTGGAGTCCAAGAGATGACGTCTACGGTTAGCAAAATAAAGAATGACCTTCGCCAACTTCCGCTTCTCCTTATCCATATGAGCTAGACTCTATGTGGATAACCTTCTAAGAGCATCAACAACTACATTAGATTTACCTGAATGGTAGTGAAGACTCATGTCATAATCCTTAATTAGCTTAAGCCATCTCTTTTGCCTGAGGTTAAGCTCTTTCTAAGTAAACACATACAACTGGCTCTTATGATCAAGAAAGATTCCATATGTACTCCATACAAATAGTGACACCAGATTTTCAACACGAACACCATAGCTAATAATTCCAAATCATGAGTTGGATATTGTATCTCATGCACTTTCAATTGTCTAGAAGCATAAGCTATCACCTTACCATGCTGCATCAAAACATACCCAAGCCCACACAAGATGTATCATAATAGACTACAAACCAATTTGTGTCTTTAGCCAAGGTCAAGACCGGAGCAGAAGTTAGTATATTCTTCAGCTTCTCAAAACTACCCTCACAAGCATCGAACTACAAGAACTTTACCTTCTTCTAAGTAAACTTAGTCAATAAGGAAACTATAGAAGAGAAGCTCTCTACAAAGCTCCTGTAGTAGCCAGCTGAACCTAAGAAGCTCTGAATATCGGTTTAAGTCATGGTCCTAGGCCACTTTACAATTTATATTTTGAAATTTGGCATACAACTGCTGCACTTTCAAGGTTTGCAACAAAATGCAGAGGTGATTGGTATGATCCACCTCACTTTTAGAGTATACCAAAATATCATCGATGAACAAAATGATGAACGAGTCTTGAACCTGATTAAAGACCCTATTCATCAAATTTATAAATGCCATTGGGGAAATCGTCATCCCAAAAAAACATAACTAGAAACTAAAAATAACCATACCGGATACGAAAAGCAGTCCTAGGAATTTTACTTCCCTAATCTTTAACTAATGATACCCGAATTGAAGATCAATTTTTGAGAAAAACTTAGCACCCTGGTACTAATCAAACAAATCATCTATCCTTGGAAGAGGATACTTATTCTTTACTGTCACCTTATTCAACTATCGATAATCAATATATATTCAATGGGAACCATCCTTCTTACGCACGAACAACACTGGTGCACCCTACAGGGATACACTAGGACGGATAAAACCCTTATCTAAAAGATTCTTTAATTGCCCCTTAAGCTTCTTCAACTCATCTGGAGCCATTTTATATGGAATAAAAAAAATTGGAAGAGTGTTCAAAATACGATCAATCCTAAACTAAATCTCCCTCTCAGGAGGGAACCAAGAAGGTCATCAAGGAAGACCAGAGGGAATTTATTTACCACCGAGACAGAATGCAAAGAAGGACCCTCTGAGTTAGAATCTTTAACTCGGACTATATGATAAAGATACCCCTTGGAGATAAATCTTTGAGCTCTAAGATAAAATATAAATTTTCCCTTAGGAGCTGGGGAACCACCCTCCCATTCTATAACCGGCTTATTAGGGAATTTAATGACAACCTTATGGGTCCGACAGTCTAGAGAAGCATAACACGAGTGTAACCAATCGATCCCCAATATGACATCAAAATCCACCATGTCTAATTCAAACAAATCCACCAAAGTTTATTTACAACCAATAGATACCACACACCCTCTATAGACTATTCTAGCAATCACAGAGTCACCTACCAGGGTAGAAACAGAAAGAAGGTCCAAAATACACTTAGGACCAAAATCAAAATACACAACCACAAATTAGGTCACATAAGATATAGTAGACCTCGAATCAAGTAAAAATTACACATCACTAGAAAATATCTTCAAACTACTAGTCACGATATTAGGTGATGACTCAAACTCCTGACGAGTAATGAGAGCATAAAGACAGTTTCGAGTAGTATCGAAACCAGATCATGTACCCTTTGGTGTTGGAGTGGATGATGAAGCAACTAGAACTTTGTTTCCTCAGTGGCAACCTTACCAATAAGATAGTTTTCCAGCATGTGCTCTAGTTGACTGCAGCTGAAACACTTATCCCTTCCCTCATCATAAAAATCCTGATGCAAATGACCACATAATTGGGAAAGAGGAAATAATGAAGCCAACTGAGCCCAACTCGCCTGAGATTGGGCACCCTGTACCCTAAAGTTTTTGCTACCATGGAAATGCCTATCACCCAATGACTTTTGGTAGGGAGCACTAGCCATCGAGTAAGACCCAAAATTGCCTTACTTCTTCTTGGGCCACTTACCACCATCCCTGCTACTCTGGTGTTAGCCACCATCCTACTATGAGAATCTGAACTTTTTCCCTGCTTCTCCCCTAAATCAGCCTGCTTCTTCTTTTCTCTCTCCACCTATTGTATGTATACAACCAACCTAGAGATATCCATGTCCTTGATCAACAAGGCTACTTTACTTTCAGGGATTAACTATGGAGACAACCATGAAGCAAACTTTCTCATCCTCGCCCTCATACCAGAAACCAACTCCAGAGCAGACCATGACAACTAGTGAAACTTCAAGGAATACTTCTTGACTGACATCTTACCCTTCTTTAGATTAACAAATTCTTTTGCTTTTGCTTCCCTCAACTCTTGAGGAAAGAAGCGATCCAAGAAAGAATTAGTAAAATCATCCCACACAGATGACTCAGCACCATCACCCCTCAACTATTCCTATTCCTCGTACGATTGGTATGCCACATCCCTTATCTGGTAGCCGGCAAACTCCACACCTACCATATTCGTAGAATGCATAACTTAGAAAATCTTTTTTATTTCATTTAGAAAATCTTGAGGATCCTTCTCCACCTTAACACCTGTGACGGTTAGAGAGTTTAACCTCATGAACTATCCAACCTTTATGGCCTCAGAAGATAGCAACAAGAACACCACACTCAGACTGAGTAGCTACCAACTGTGCCAATATATGAATAGACTGATAAAACTCAATATTTGTCACTTTAGCCTGAGGAGTTTGAGATGGACTGGAGAGAATTGGTAGAACTCTAAAACAATTCAAAACTAAACCCTTAGATGGATTATGGATCCCATGAGTAGACCGTGTCCCATTAACATTATCCCCAATTGGGACAAAGGATTTTCTATGAGTTTTAGATCATTGAGGTATGATCTAAAAAAAAACAAATAGGAATTAGAGAAGAATCCAGGACTTAGACTCTAGATCTTGGAAAAAGAACATAAGAATGAGAAATATTCCTAAATTCCTTATAGTTTCTCCCCTATGAGTGTGGGACATTACACGCCCTTAAAAAAGACTCTACTCAACACAACTTTGCGGACTCCAAATTGACCATGAACGTAGGGATTTGATATCATTCTGACATAACCCGAACTATGGCCTAGTCGTGTTGGGTGCCACAAGCCCAACCAGGATCTGAGACCACCCCCAATGTCCAACCATAACCACCCTACACCCTGTGTCGGATGGAGTCCGTAAATATAAAAAGATGGAGCAATCATAAATTAAATACATTCAAATAGTGTCATCCACAATACTAATACCAATGCGAAGGCTAACATAGATATTGACATTGCCCATGTCAACCCACTATAGTCTCACAAAGCCTCTATCTGAAATTAAAATAGTATCTGGTTAGGACACGCCCCCGACCATAGCCAAAAACCAAAGTCTACGAAATAACCAAAGTATGTAGAGAAATTCATAACATGAAATAGAGTCTTCCTGAGTATGAAAACTCACCACTTAAATCTGACACAAGCTATCCCTAAATCCAGTCAATGAGTTGAAGGAGTAGTATGGATGATTCCCGCATCGTGTCGGGATACAACATCCAAAGATGGGTTAGTGGGTGAACACTAGCATGCACTCAAGAGTAAGGGTAAAATAATGCCATCATTTAAAACCAGTTAAATAACCATATGCAATTACATACCTATATACATTTATACCATGTCGAGAAAGGGAAATAGGTTTAGCATGCATTTAAAACTTTAACCTGGGTTGTGTAGCTTAATCATCCTAAACCCAATCATGCGCTATATAGGTCCAGTGTTACCCCCTGAATAGGCCCTAGTGCGTGTAGCACACAAACTAGAGATATCATAGGTGTCAGTATTCTCGTGTACCCTTCACCCTCCTGATATATATATATACAAGTATAACTTAGGGGATTCTCGTGTACCCTAAAAGTATGTCACCATGACCAAACCTCATGTTGGCAAATATGAGTTTCTAGTTTCTATCTATCGGACTCATACCTTCACGATAGCTATCACAATCCACTATTATTTCCCAATTAAAACTTCTAGAACACAACCAAACCACTAATTCCATGTGTTAATAACCAAGGCATTATGAAGTCGTATCATTATACCGACTATAGCTTGAAAGCAATGTCATTAGCTATCACTTAGGAGATTTTCAGGAACCCTATAAACTCCATTATAAAATCACATAGGGGATTTCTATGTACCCCAAAAGATTTTTAAAAACCAAATCCATGGCCACCAAGGCCTTTCCAATCAATTTAAAACCATTTAAACCAATTTAAGTGCCATTACCGTATTATGCAATGAAAGGTTTTCAATAAAATTCAACTATGTGACAAAAATATTCTCATAGGCATTTTAACAAATATGTTGAGGGTATATAGTTTCCAAAACCAAAATCAAGAACCAATTAACCATTCCCATGCAACCACATGTTCAAGCAAAAATTATAACATGAAAAACTATAAATAGAAAATGGTAAAGCATTATCCAACCATTAGTAACCGAAACCCCCAACATATATTTAAAAACTAACACAAACCTATAATTATGCCATGAAAACCATTAACTAAAACTGATTTTAGTTGAACTAACAATGAGGGAGGAGTAACATACCTACGATAATGAAGAAGATAGAGAAAAACCACCCTTTAGAGCCTTAATTGATTGCTTTAAAGAAAACCCTAGCCTTTCTTGAACCAAGAGACTTGAGAGAGATTTAAAGTGTGTTTGATTGAGAATAATGTTTGATTGAGAATAATAGTATTTTAAGTCGTGGGGTTAAAAGGGGTTAAGAGGGGAAGTGTCCAAAATACCCTCAGCTTAAAAAACAAAAAAATAAATGCAGATGGGTGCCATTTGGACACCTCACTTGTACCCCATCATGCAAGTAGTACCCCTAACTCTTACCCCAGATAGTACCTCTAAGACTTGACACTATTTATCATATGATTTTCCCCACTCTTCTCGAACCCTCTCCATATGACTTATAAGGAGCTTAGTCATACCTTGGATAGTAAATAACCTACCACACATTGATTATCTTACGACTTGTGCTACTAAGTCATACCCATATTATATGACTAGTAAACTTGGGTCATATATTGTCTAGAGAGTTCAAAACCCAGGAAATTTCTAAGGGTCAGGGGGGTATTTCATCGGGTCTGCAACATAAAGGTATAGAAGTGTAGTATAAGTACCAAACCAATAGGTACTCAGTAGGCATTATCTGTCAACTGACCTAAATTATGATATAAAGAAGGATAATATATATATATATAAGTTAAGGTACAGAATCAAACCTGAATCCTCTTCACCATTACTGTATAAAATAAATAATCAACTAGAACAATAATATGATATCTCATATCAATGCATACCAATACTGCCACATAAAACGGATAATCGATCTGGAATCTTAAACCAATACTAATATGATTACAACCATATAAATAACAAGTTCAATGCACATACACCCATTATATCATCCCATACCACCGGGGAGTATACCTAAAAGAACATAAAGTAAGGAACCCATCACAACATCCCATACCACCGAAGAGTGCATGAAAGGATCAAACCATCAAGTATGTAAACCTATAACCAACTTCTCATTTTCCATGGTTCACCACATTTTGCGTTCTTAGTCATTTTCCAAGATCTATAATCATCATCAATTACCACAATTAAAATAACATATACTAAGGTAATCATAACCATAGTCATATAGCCATTTAGATATCTATGACATCAATATACTCTATATACTCGTTATTAGATAACCAACACTTATTATTATTAGACTACTAATTCACTTGTCACCATAGGACCCCCAATTATAGCTTAACCAATTCCTTACATAATCTTCATTCATGAGATAACACTAACTATTATTCACTAAATAGCCAACACCCACATCTAGTCAAGATGCACCACTAATCCATAGACGATATTT
The DNA here is from genome assembly GCF_002878395.1 of Capsicum annuum. Lineage (NCBI taxonomy): Eukaryota > Viridiplantae > Streptophyta > Magnoliopsida > Solanales > Solanaceae > Capsicum > Capsicum annuum. Next base: position 157,977,352 of record NC_061121.1, on the reverse strand, counting down.
GACCAAAGCTTATTTCTAGTTATCATACACTCACTAATTGTCATATACAAAAAAGGTTACATATCATCAAATAAACATATCTATCTATAGACCGACACCTCTTTTTATCTGGCATCATAAATCTACAAATCCCCATTTACCAACCAAACAACATTATACTCTAGGAATTAATAACATAATCATCAACAATGCTAAACCTACTATCATTATTAGCCATGTAACAATCAAAATTGACAATTGCCACATTACAACAACAATTGTTAGTTATTATATTTCAACTAACAAGGTCCATTAATTAGTACTCTAGAATTCTAGTCATCAAGTAAGAGAATCACTTAGTAGTCAACTAGTTGCCACACAACTCATTTAACTAGGCAATATTCCTTAATTAATCCCTTTATTCAAGACAAATAACCCGCTAGGTGAATTCTTATTTCTACATAAGATTCCACTTACCAATTAGTCTTAACTCTTTATTCAACATATTCTACTTCTACTCACTATTTATCACTAGCAAGAACTACATCGCTTAACAAGTGATAGTATTGAGGGATTATAATCGATATCCCAAGAATAACATCATGTCTTCAAAGTACATACAAATGTAATCATATAAAGGCACAATCGTAAATATATATACACATATTTACCATACATAACAATAATATACATTCTCTAGACTTACCGGACATCATCATATCATCAATATGTCCTTCGAACTTACCGAGCAACCTAATATCATCATTATAGCCTTCAGATGTACAGGGAATCATTATAATATCAATATATCCTCCATATTTATTGGGCATCATAATAACATCAATATATTCTCTGAATATGCCTGGCATCATCATGTCATCAATATACCCTTCGGATATACCGAGCATCATCATAACATTAATATATCCTCCACATATACTGGGCATTATAATATCATCAATATATCCTTCGAATGTACCAGACATCATCATAGAATTAATATATTCCTTGGATTCATCGAGCATCATCATATAATCAATATTCATCATGACGTCAATATATATATATATATATTTAGCCAAATTAATAACAAGTACAAACCTCATAAACAATAGAGTGTAAGAGAAATAAAGATCTATCATGGTACCTCACTATTTATTGACCATACATTATAATAGTAAATGCATGAACATGAATATCCATATGGTATGAACATCAATACATCACCGATCTTGACATAATTATTAGCAAGGTCAATTACAAGCCATAGTTATACTTTCTAGAATCTCTCTTATTTGACATGATTCACATTACTAGCACAAAAGCAATTGTTTGGCACAGACATATGTTTAGTCACTAGGATTGAACATAATATGAGTAATGACATAATCCAAGTCTCACATAGTAAACTACCCAATAAGTTACATGATAGCATAGTCATAGGTTTAATTGATAAGACTTTCCTTTGTTATCCAAGTAATGACAATAAGATAACCATCAAGTATGTACATTATTTCCAAATCAACATCATTAATAATCTATTTATAGGGTTTGGCCATCATATTACCAAAAGCATATTCTAGGCGTTTAATAAATATCAAGGTCAGTAATGCAGCTACATAGTTCAAGTTTAAGGCAGGTTAAGTTTCTCTTCTAATATCCCAAGTTATATCTTCAAGTCTAACTTCTACCCGGAACTAGACCAAGTTATCTAAATCATATCTTAAAGGTTTATCAATCCACACTAGTTCTATAGGATAATTATTCATCAAGTATTACTCTTAAGTCATCCCAAGTATCTAAGGCCAATCTCACAACTATGTATATCTAGGTTGACTTACTCTTAGGATGAGTGAACGAGGTCACTCCTATCTAACTAGAACAACTAGAGCATTCTCATGCTGTCCATGAGATAATAAGTTCAAATAGTCAAGGTTCTAGACTATAAATCAAACATCACATTTTGTGAGTTCAATAGCCTAAGTGGTTCAACTAATCCCAAACATTACCAACTACAATTTTCAACACCTAAGACCCTGCCTAATCTTATCAAAATATCAAAGTAATACTATAATAATGCTCAATATAACAAAAATAAGCCTAACCTACCACAAATCCACATATAGGTCATGAACCAACATTCACTTTCCCTTTCCTCAAAGTTTCTTGAAGGAGCTAAGCTATCAAAAACATAATCTATGCATTATTATGAGAATATCAATACCCATATTGCATCATTGTGCTTTGGGTACAAAACACCAAAACCCCTCAAGTAGGTCCCACATATGGAAAATGAGTTTCCAAGACCAACCTATTGTCCAAACGACATTAGGGAGTTATGAACTTTAAGAAATTAGGATAAAATCAAGCCTCAATCTATTTGGGGTTTTGGGTCAAATAATAAAGAATTCAACACTATAATTGAAGGATTCATACATTAGATTCGATGTTAATCATGAATATGCAAGTTATTTAAGCTTCTAATTAATACCAAGGATTCAATTTAAGGACCACATGCTCTATTTGGGTTTATAGAGCTCAAGGCCTAGCAAAGATGACCAATACTATGCCCTAAGATAGGGTGATCATGAACACACATGAGCCTCAATCGCGGTATTATGATCGTTATGAAGGCTACGTGATTGCGGAACTTTTTCTGCACTAAATGACAACTCAAACTTGGATTTTATTCTAAGTTTTGGACAATGCCTCGGGATGAATTTAGAGTCCAATATGAGCAATCAAAATATGCAACCACACTAACTTTAATATTTTGAATGCATTAGCGAAGTCAAATTTTCCATCTGAGGTTGTTTAGACCAAATATGGGCACCACATTCTAATTTTCAATTTATCAACTTTCTGGCCAATATGTCAAAATGAGTTTGGGTGTAGCGGGACCATAACCAAAGGTCCACTAAACCTAAAATCAATATTCCTAAGCTGATGGTACAGTCAGAATCTGCATTCAATATTGTTTTACTAAAGTTTTTGCTCAATGGCCATTTGTAACCAACGAAGACATCTACATCGGGTAATAGTTTTAAAAACCAAAAATTCTTCCTAAGAACTGAACTATCAATTCCAGCAAGTCATAAATGACTTAGGGTAGCTATGGAAAAAATCTAATAGAAAAAATAAGTTGAATCACAAGAAATAACCTGAAGGGTCATTACATATTCAATGTAGGGTTGAGGTCAACAAGCTAGTAAAAGGGATGGCAAATAGTGGAGTAAGATAAAAACTTAGGGAAATCTTGGTGCTCCTTATCCTATGGAATCTAGTGATTATTGCTATAAGGATGATAGTGGTTTTGAGGCATAGGGTTCCTAATCTCAACCTAGTAGAGCTCTGTTAGCATAATCATATCCTCCCTGTTAATTTTGTGGACTACTTCTCTATGATCAGTATGATAAATAGAGGAATTGGTGCTATGATTGTAGTTATTTTGGTCATATGCAATGATATTTTCCGATAACAAAAGTTACCGCAGGAGCTAATACAGTCTTGGTTGCTACTTTTTCAGCTCCTGTACCAAAGTGTTTTACTTTTGGTATCGACACTAGTTGAAATTGTCTTATGCTCTTGTCACCTGTTAGGAATCTGAGGCAACCTTTGACATTGTTACTAGTAAGTTAAAACTCTCTCTTGTGATGTATATTATTTGTTTGATCCAGGTTCTACCCTTTCTTATGTGACTTTTTATGTCGCTATGTATCTCTATTTGGTCCTGAAACCATTTCTGACCCTTTCTCTATATCTACCCGAGTGGGTGATTCAATTATGGTTAGGAAGTTCTATAGGGTTTGTGAGGTATCCCTTTTTCATAGGAAGTTCTATAGGGTTTGTGAGGTATCCCTTTTTCATAGGGAGACCTTGGTGGATTTAAAGGGTGTTTATACCATTTGGTTTGAGTTATAGATTATAGCTCTGAGGGCCTTTCTTTGTAATATGTCCTTATGGTTAATGAATTTTCTGAGGTCTTTTCTAATGATCTTTCTGGTATTTCTCCGAATAAGGAAATAGATTATGGGATTGATCTCTGATTGGATACCTGTACTATCTGAGGACACCTCTTTTATCCCTGTACAGCATTAGGCAATTTGGGTTTGTTAGTTGGCTCGCAGAGAAATGGTAAGCTTCCATTCTTTGGAAAGCTTTGTAGTTCCATCGGTTTCTTTCCATATGTTAGAATTAAAGAGTTCATATTAACATTGTCTTTGTTAAGGTCAGGGGCATTTCCCAACCTAGTTTGATAATTAGAATAGTTTAGAGGGTTTTGTGGATAAAAAGTGTGGGTTAGGTGTTGTTGTTGACTCTTATAGCTTATTCTTGAGTTGCATTAACAGTTTTATCTTTATTATTTGCTTGAATTCCGCTTTTCTATTATTTGAAATATGTTTAGTTTGGTCAAGCTATGGGGGCGGTCTCGGGTCTTCTATGGACTTGAGATACCCGTCATGGCTAGGCCCAGGGTCGGTCGTGACCGTAGAACTGTTAGTGAAGATGGTGTAGACAATTATTTGGGACATTTTCTAATTGTAGGTGACATTTCCATAGTGTGTATTTTATATGCTTTATTTTCTACTTTGCTCAGTTGACCTATGATACCTACCAATTACAAGTGGACCGTTCTCACCCCTATTGCATCATTCAGTGCAGATCCAGGAATGAGTGCATCGTATAATAGCTAATTTGGGTGGTACTTAGAGTCTATTCAAGGTAGAGGTTGACCTATTCCTTTATAATTGACCTTCTATATCTTTTTAGCTAGATCATGTCTTATTTGTATTCGTAGAAATTTTTTGATCCTTATTGGATTATCATTGTATATTTTGACATTCGAGATATATTTAGTAGTTCTTACACTATGAAACCAGGTTTTCGGATATTGGAGAGTAACTATGGTTATGTATTTCCTCTCTTACTATATATTTGTGGTTTGACCCTATTCTAGGAATCTTGCATTGGGTTTTGGTATTCCTTTCCCATTTCATATAAACGTGGATGCTAGGCTTACTTGTAAAGGCTTGCCGCAACAAGTGTCACAACCCAAAATTGGGCCTAGTCGTAATGGGTATCTCAAGCCCATCGAGAGCCAATGCCTACCCTCTTATCCTAACATCCAAAACTGTAATGCCTCGAGCCTGTACTCCAGATATTAAATAGTGCTAGAGACCTTGAAGGACCACCATCTAACCCATGACTGGTACCTACTGTGAGAAATGAATAATAATAACACTGCAATACTGATATTACTGAAATAAATGCGAAAGGTAGGCTGAAATCACCATAAGGTTCATAACTGAAAACAAATACTGACTACTGAATACTAAAATATCTATCTGAAATACTCTAGTCTAAAAGCCTGTAATTGTCTGAATTATGGAGTTGATGGGATAAGCCCCCAACTAACCCCGACTACTAAAAACTATACTAAAATACTGAAATAATACTCTGTCCTCGAACTATGAGGACTCACAACTAAGACTACTCCTTATAGGCTGGGCTTCTAAGTACGGTCAGGAGACCATTCATTTGAACCTATGATATAAGATATCATAGTACAAAAGAAAAGTATGCGTCAATACTTTGAATGTACTGGTATGCTAAGTGAGGTAGGTTGATATGCATGGGTTCATATGCATGAACAGTAACTGACTGAATTACGTGAACATAACTGAATGAGAGTACATGCTTGAATAAATAAACTATAACTGAGATCATGTCAACGCTAGTTACTGAGTTCTAAATACTGATTAACAGATATATGAGTTTACTGATACTGTGATACTGAAAACTGAGTGACTATTTCTGATAGTCCTAATTCATAACTGGATGACTATTTCTGATAGTCCTGATTCTGTAGAACTGAACAAAGTTCTATACTGAGCTGGGTGACTGTATCTGACAGTCCTGATTTTGTAGAACCAAATAGAGTTTTATACTGAGACTGAAACTGAAACTGAAACTGAAACTATAGGAGGTAGTAATCTAACTGACATGCCCCTCTCTAAATGGATTGGGGTCCAACCTATGACCACAGTTAGAAGAATATCAGTACCGTGCCATGGGTAAAGATAAGCTGTGAGTTAACCCTCTCTGTTAGGAAGCTCTTTCATCAACCCTCGCTGGTAGGGCAACTCATATGAGATATATCAACCCTAGTTTAGTAGAAAGATATCTTAACCTACGCTGTCTACATTGTTCTGCAACACAGGGATTGCTACTAAGGATCAAACGCTATGATGGCAGGAATGCCCCCATCCCTGGGTTCGCTCGGTGCTAATTACTACTCCTAACTGAATAGACACTGAACTGATTTCTGGTTCATACTAGGCTTGACTAATCTATTACTGATCGTACTTTCTAACTGAACTGAACTGAATTTACTAAGTTTCACTAAATGAAGAAATGGTCTTGAATCTGGTTAACTGACTAAGTTCACTGAATTTTGGACTAAATACTGAACTGAGATTGTGACTGATTACTGAGTACTACTGTTCGTAACACTACTGAGACTATTCTATAACAACCGTAGCTCTAGGAAAACAACTAAATTTTTGGGTACTAAAATACCTCCAGGACTTCATAGCATGAAAAGTAAACCATAGAGTAAACTTGAAAAGCATAACACTGTGCACTTATTCATAACTCATCCATAGGGACATTTTATCATACACTTGGAAGGCATAAGTTTACACATATACTAGAATGACATAATTTTTCCCCATTTAGATCACATGAGCATTTCAACAAACACTTGGGGAGAAAAACTATGCACATGCTACTAAAACAACATGTAGGCATCATAACATAAATTTCCCAAATTCACAAATTCAATGGCTTCAACATGAATTCACATGATACTACACACATGATAATCAATTCCACATGAATCTTGTACTAAACCATGGATTAGAAACTCAATTAATATTTAAATCATGAATACACTTAAATCCAATCATGGAAATCATAAAATCAATCTACTTTAAGTTTAAAAGAGTTTCTTGGACTCCAAGGGTGGAAGGAACCCTTGGATGAGCACTTCACATACCTGAGTACTTGAATTAATGAAGGCTGATGGTGAGTTCTTGAATCTTGAACCTTGAATTAGAAGCCCTAGGGTTTTGTTTCTTGAGTAATTTTGAGAATAGTGAATGTATTTTTCCTCTAAAGTGGCTAAATCTCATGTTTTGGAGGTTGATAGACATGGCAAAATGACCCAAATACCCCTGAGGACATGACTTTTAATGACTGAAATCTGGCCAAAGGACGCACAGATTGCTGCACCACATCAAAGGGATCAATGCTAGGGCTGACGTGCTACGTCAAGTCTATGTCGGTTCACTGGAAATTTCATTGGAAGCTGGAGGAAAATATTCATCGTTGTGATAGGAAACACGTGCATCAAGATCGTGTTGATACACTGGTTTGGATTCCCAAATGTGCCTCAAAAGATATTCAAAAAATTCAAAACTTATCCGAGAACACCTATTGACATTCCTAATCATTAAGCAACTTAAAGATCAATATTTAATAGTCCAAAGAGTCACCATATAAGATCTCCAACTATGAAGGCTAAAATAACTCTAAGTGTGAATACTTAGCTAAAATATTCTAAGTCTGGGACCCCTTAACAATCTTTAAAGGGCTGAATTAAGTTTAGGATTTTGCGGGGACTTACAATACCTCCCCTTTGTGATCATGCATCCTTGAATGAGACTGACTAAGATGGGAGAACTAATAGACTAAAAGTACATGCTGGACATGCACAAGTAAAGCATGATTTCATGGCTGAGACTACTGATACATTGAATTATCATACAGAACATACATAACTGCATGATTTCGTAACTGATATTACTGATAAGCTGAGTTTTATACTGAACATGCATATCTGATGCATTAATACATGACATAACTGGTTCATGAATGCATGACTGAGTATGCAACATTAATTGATACCAAGTTGGTAACTACATCTGAATATAAAACTAAGTAAATTTAAGGAAAACTGTTACCTTGAGCTGAGTCTGAGTTTGTGAAGAAGAGGTGAGAATACTTGGTCTGCATATATACTTTTGCTTCCCAAGTAGCTCCCTCAATGGACTAATTCTATCAAAGAAATTAGACTAAAGGGACTTCTTTCTTTCTCAGTCTACGAATCTAATAATCAAGGATTTCGACTAGAATTTTCTCATAAGAGAGGTTGTTCTGAACATCTATTCCCTCTACAGGGACTACGACTGCTGGGTCACCTATGCATTTCGTTAGCAAGGAGACATGAAATACTGGGTGCACTGAAGCTAAGTCTGAAGGAAACTCAAGTTTGTAAGCTACCTTTCCAAAATAGCTGAGAATTCAATAAGGACCGACATATTGGGAACTGATCTTCCCTTTCTTACCAAATCTCTCCACTTCTTTCATAGGAGAGATTTTCAAATACACATAGTCACCAATCTTAAACTCAAGATCCTTTCTATACACGTTAGCATATGATTTCTATTGGCTTTGAGATGTCTTAAGCCTTTCCCTGATCAACTAAACTTTTTCTAAGGAATCAAATACCAAGTCAGGACCTACTACTGCGGCCTCACCCACTTTAAACCAACCAATGGGAGATCTATAGCTCCTCCCATAAAGTGCTTCAAATAGAGCCATCCGAATGCTGGAATGGTAATTGTTGTTATATACGAACTCAATTAAGGGAAAGTGGTTATCCCAACTACCCTTAAAGTCAATAGAACACGCTCTTAGCATATCTTCCAAAGTCTGAATGGTCCTTTTAGCATGACCATCTGTCTGAGAGTGGAAGGCTTTACTAAGGTGAACTTGGGTACTAAGACCCTTTTAGAAGGCTTTCCAAAAATGAGAGGTAAACTGGGTACCTTTATCGGAGATAATGGATAATAGAACTCCGTACAGTCTGACCAACTCTCTGACATAGAGCTTGGCATAATCATAGGTTGAATAAGAGGTATGGACTGGTAAAAAATGGGTTGAGTTGGTCATCCTATCTATGATAACCCATATAGAATTATGTTGGCGATGAGTACAAGGCAAACCCATCACAAAGTCCATGTTCACTTCTTCCTATTTCCAAGTGGGAATATTGAACTCTTACATGGACCTACTAGGCTTCTGATGTTCTGTAACGACCCGAAATCATCTCCCGAGATGTCATACTGTGCTTAAGGCTACAAGTAGCCTCAAGATAACCCTTTGAGCCTGTTTCTACTAATAACTCTCATTTCGATATGAAATAATTCAAATACTAGCATAGTCATATTATATGAAAGAAAATACAGAGAAAATTCTCAGTCTAAATGACCACAATACTGGACACCTCAACACAACTACAATTTGAAAACTAGTCTGACAAAACCTCTACTAATCCATGAACTAGAGATCCATTTGGACAGGTCCCCAACTGACTCGAAATGAACAGGAAATAACAACATAGTCTCTCAAAATATTAAGATGTCTGAATATAGGTCCTCGAACTATGAGGACTCTCCACTGTAGGAATGTAGATAGAGGTACTCAAAAATCACTAATGAGGTTGGAACTGAGCACCTGGACCTACATTATAAGATAATGTAGCACATAGACGTATATGTGGATCAACACTTGAGAATGTACTGAGTATGTGGGGGTGCATGCATTTATATAAAACAACATCAATACTCTTTAATCAAATCATGCATGTAATAAGTAATGACTCACATGGCTTGAATAAGTATAAAATTCAAATCTCATGAATCATGTAAAATGGAACATGTAACACAATCTCGTGAGTCTCTTAAAAGTCTTTCAACTCATGCATATGTCTCATGGAGAGTAAAACTTCTTTAATGCTTAAGAACTCATAACTCTCTTGAACTCAAATACTTGGAATTCAGAATCATATAACCTTGGAACATATTTGAAGGCATTTCATTCACTTTGGGAAAATATCTCATTTCAAGCTTCAGAGAAAAATACTCATATCAAGGAAAAGTATTTTAGTTTTAAAGAAAAGTATGTTATCTCAAAGCTTTAGTTTTAAGGGAGATTCTCTTAACCAATACAAACTATGCGAGGTACATAGAGTCCAACGTTTTGTCCTCCTAAGGAAGATACCTCACGTTAGGGAGAGGCATCATACTCTTGCCAAAGAGTATAACCTCAACTCAGTGATCACTTATCTCAGCCATCTCGGCCTTAGGCTTAACAATCATCTCGGCCTTAGGCCCAACTTATGGTGGTACATAGTTCTGGGGTAAGAAATCATGGTAAATTACCCAAATCAATGCTAAATACTACTTCCTTTAGTTTATCTCACTCATCTCACAAAAATCCACTTTAGAATAATCTCATGGTTCAATAAGAATCCAATAATCAAATCTGTATTCTCATGTAGTAGAGTGGATTTCCAAACTCAATGACCATTATGTTAAAACATTTCTCAATAATCTCAGAATACTCAAATCATGGGTACTTATAGCATAATAGTTCATAAAATCTCAAGTATCAAGTAGGGCTTAATAACCCATAATTCAATCTCAGGGTAGAACTCATCAAAAGCATAATAGATAGCATATAGATTTATAACTCATGTAGAAATCTGAAAATTTCAGCAATGTATCTCAAAATCTCAACATACTCATATACTTCAATGTTTCAAACATTTCAACTATTAACTTCTCAAGGATTAAAATCATGGGATACAGACCCAACTGCAATTTCTCAAGAAAACATGTAAAAATCTTGCCATTAGAATCTCAATTCAAGGAAAACATCAAGAGCTTGCAACCAATAGCAATGGGTTAAAATCCCCAATTCAATTTCATGTAAAATCTCATAAATTACAGAGAATTGTAGTTTAAATAAGTCTTCAGGCACAAAGGTGAAAGGATTACCCTTGTTCAAAACCCCACATACCTTGAATTAGAAGCTTTGGATGAACTCTCACTTTTGGAATTCTATTTGTACTCTTGAATATGGGTTCTTGAAGCCCTTGACTTGGGAACCTTGAATGTAGACTCAATTTAGAAAATCTATGGTGGATTCTTGAGATTCTTGGAAGAGGTTTTCAAAGCTTAGGATTTTTGTTGAGATGAAACTTGAGAGAGACATCATAGAATGCTTGTAAATGACTTTAATTTGGTGTTTGCACAGTTTAAGAGGCTTGGATAAAGTCCAAAATGCCCTTTTTAACTTCTGTACAAAGTTGAAAAAATTGAACTGGGAACCCGATTTAATGGGCCACCACGACGTGCCACTATCGTGGTGGCTCACTAGAAATTGACAAATGGGAATCTGGTAGTCACCACGATGTGGAGCCATCGCTGTCCCACTAGTTGGGACCTGAAACTTCAGCACGACGTGTCACAATTGCGTCAGGTAACTAGAAATTGACTATTTGGAAATTGGGGTCCTCCGTGATGTACCACTATCGCGTAGTTCTACTAAAAATTGGCAATTGTCAAATAGACCCTCTCTGCAACACGCCAAGCACTAAAAGGATGCTGTTTTATGACTAGGACTTAAATTAGCCATAACTTCTTACTGGGGTATCAGATTTGGGAGAATCTTATATCGATGGAAAGATTATCAAATTTCCCATGTGATAAAAATTTGAAATTAGAGAAATTCTATATGGTTAAAACTACACTCACTTAGGAATTTACTCCTTAATCTTTTAAGGAGAAATTAAGCTTTAGGAAAAATTGAAGGTATTATATGTTCAATCTTAACCTGCTGACATGTTGAGCATTCAGCTACAAACTCTACAAGTTTTCTCTTCACTTCACTCCACCAATAGAATTTCCACAAGTCGCGGTACATCTTAGTGGCCCCAGGATGAATAGAGTAGTGCACATTATACACTTTTGCAAGAATCCACTGCCTCCACTCTCTGATCTCTAACTGACTCTTTCAATTTAACTAGTCTGGGATCTTTATCCTTCTATTTCCTAATCTCGAAAACTATAGATGATTCTGAACTACTCTGCACCTATACACTACTTTCTACTGAATCGACTAAGAGGATACCTAGTTGGGCAAACTGATGAACATCCTGAACTAACTTCTTCTTATCCTTATCGACGTGCGCAACACTACCCATAGATATCCTACTGAGAGAATTAGCCACTACTTTTGCTTTGCTCAGATAATACAGGACACTCATGCCTTAGTCTTTCAATATCTCCAACCACCTTTTTTGATAGAGCTTAGGTAATTTTAATAGAACACATACTGGAGGCTCTTACAGTCTGTGAACACATCAATATGTACCCCATAAAAATAGTGCCTCCAAATCATTAAGGTAAATACTACAATTGCTAACTCAAGATCATGGGTGGTAGTTTTTCTCATAGGGATTAAGTTGTCTAAAGGAATATGCTATGACCTTACCTCTTTATATCAAAACACACCCCAAACTAACCATGGAGGCATCACAATATACCACAAACCCATCAGAACCATTTAGTAGAGTCAAAACTAGAGTTGTAGTGAGTCGAGTCTTCAACTCTTGAAAACTCTTCTCATAAGAATCTGACCAGTAGAACTTGACTTTTATCTGAGTCAATCTATACATAGGGAATGCAATAGACAAAAATCCCCAAACAAATCATTGGTAATAGCCGACCAAGCCCAAGAAACTCCTGATATCTGATGGAGAGATGGATTTGGGCCAGTTTCTCACTATTTTGGTTTTTTGGGGATCAACTCTAATGCCATCACAGGAAATGATATGGCTAAAGAAAGTCACTGACCTTAGCCAAAATTCGCACTTACTGAATTTGGCAAACAACTGATGGTTTTTGAGAGTCTGTAACACTATCCTGAGATGGTTTACATAATAATGCTCAATACTGGAGTAGAGAAGAATGTAATCTATGAAGACTATGATGAACATGTTCAAGTACTGCTTGAATCCACGGTTTATCAAGTCCTTGAAAGTTGCTGGGGCATTGGTAAGACCAAAGGACATGACTAGGAATTTGAAGTGACCATAATAAGTTTTGAAAGCTATTTCAAGAATGTCATATTCTGTGACTCTGAGCTAATGATACCCTGATCTGAGGTATATCTTATAAAAGTAACTTTCATCCTGAAGTTGGTCAAATAAGTCGTCAATTTTGGGAAGTGGATACTTGTTCTTGATCGTGACTTTATTTATCTGATAGTAGTCAATGCACTTTCTAAGAGAATTGTCTTTCTTATACACAAATAGAACTGCTACACCCCATGGGAATACACTGGGTCTGATGAATTTTGTATCTAGGAAATCCTTCAACTGTTATTTTAGTTCTTTGAGTTCTTCTGGAGCCATTCTGTATTACTGAATAGATATAGGATGAGTATCTGGAAGAAGGTCTATTCCAAAGTCAATTTCCCTCCCAAGAGAAGCTCTGGGAAAATCTTCGGGAAATACATCTAGGAAGTTAGATACTACTAGAACTGACTCAAGACTGAGAGTATCAGAACTAGAATCCTTAAATCAAACGAGATGATAGACACATCCCTTAGATATTATTTTTCTCGACCTTAGGTAAGAAGCAAGCTGACCCCAAGTGTTGAGGTACTACCACTCCATTCTAGGAAAGGTTCATTCGAAAACTAAAATTGGACAATTTTATTTTTAAAGTCAACTAAGGCATAGCATAAATGAAGCCATCCATGTTAAGAATAACATCAAAATCTGTCATTTCTAATTCTACTAAGTCTGCTGATGTGACTTTCTGACATACCATAATCGAACAGTTCCTGTATACCCATTGAGCTATGATAGATTTACCCACTAGGGTAGAGACTGAGAAAGACTCTGCTAGAATTTTAGGACTGGCTCCAAAGTCAATAGCTATATAAGGAGTTACAAAGGAAAAGAAGCTCCTGGATCTAGAAAAGCATAAATATGCAAATGATAAAATTGTAACGTACCAGTGACTACATTATGAGAACTCTTCTAATCTCATAGGGACTGAAGTGCATAGAGTCGGTTTGGATGTTTCCCACTGGTGGCATTGGAAGTGGCACCCTTCTAATTCAAGCGACCGAACTGAGTTGGGGGATGACGATGCTGACTATGCGATCCTACTCGAGGACATTGTCTGACCTATGGCTTGGCTTGCCATATCTAAAACATATGTCACTACCAGCTCTGTAGACACCCTGATGGTTTCTACCACACTTTTAGTAGAAAGGATTTGTTCGAGCACTGCTAACACTACCCTGGGGTTTAGGGCCAGTTGCCCTATCTCTATTTCCATCTCTAAATTTGAGTACTAAAGCACTGGCTGAGGACAGTGTTGGGACTAAAGATTTCAAGTAAAACTGAGAACGATTCCTACCCTCTGACTTAGGCTGAGTAAAGTTGTAGCTACCTATTCTAGCTCTTTTATTCTCCCTCTCTTTCTCTTTATTCATAGCTTTCTCTATCCGCTGAGCATATACTATGAGACTGGATATGTCCATCTCCTTAATCAATATTGCTGTCCTACACTCCTTGACCTCACTGTTAGACATACCAAGCATAAACTTACTCATCTTAGATTTGCTATATGCTACCACATAAGGGGAATATATGTCTAATTGAGTAAACTTGAGAGAATACTCTTGTACTGTCATGTTGCCCTGCTTCAGATTAATAAACTCAAACTTTCGATTCCTTTAACTCTAGCGGGAAGAACCTATCTAGAAAAGCAATAGCAAACTCCTCCCAATCTATGGTCCCTATATCTGCAACCCACCCTGCTTTCCACTATTTGAACCATGAGTGATCCACATCCTATAACTGATATGTGGCCAACTCAACACTCTCACTAGCAGTCACCCCCATAATATCTGTAATCTTTTGCACCTGATTAAGAAATTCCTATGGGTCCTTATCTGACTTCGATTTGGTAAAAGTGAGAGGGTTCATTTGGGTGAAGTATTGAATCCTAGCTGCAGCAGTATTTTCCACTGGGTTGGCTAGAATGGTAGCTAGGCATTAATTTAAGTCTGCCATAAAATGAGGTAGGGTGGTGACAAAAACTCTAAATTTCGTGTGGGAGACTTGCTCATCCAGAGGATCTGGCTGGACGGGCTAAGGTGCTAGCTGGTCTGTCATTTCTCTTCCCTTAGTTTTTTTTAGAGACATGTCCTATAAATGAAAGGGGAAAGGATTATACTGAGAGTTTAATTGGAGCTCATGCTCACTCGCCCGACATAAATACTGAAAGAAGGGAAACTTTTCCTAAGACATATAATAGCCCCCTGTCCATAAGTGTGGGGCGCTACACACCCATGCATAAGACAATACTAGACATGAATTTTAGACTTCCTAGGACTCTATTGAACCTTAGGCTCTAATACCAAGTTTGTAACGCCCTAAGTTTGTACTCCAAACACTACATGATGCTAGTAACCCTGAAGGACCATAAGTTAAACCATGACAGGTACCTGCTATGAGCAGAAAATAATAATAACACATCAATAATGATATTACTGAAGTAAATGTGGAAGGTAGGCTGAAATTGCCATAGGGTTCGTAATTGAAAATAATTACTGAATACTAAAAACTGAATACTGAAATATCTATCTAAAATACTCTAGTCTAAAATCCTCTAACTGTCTGAATTATGAAGTTGATGGGACAAGAACCCAACTAACCCCAACTATGGAAAACTGTACTGAAATACTAAAATAATTATCTGTCCTCGAACTATGAGGACTCACCACTAAGTCTGCTACTGATAGGCTGGGCTGCTAAGTATGGTCAGGAGCCCATGCATCTGAACCTATGATATAAATCATCATAGCACAAAATAAAAGTATGCATCAGTACTTTCAATGTACTCGTATGCTAAGTGAGGTAGGCTGATATGCATGGGTTCATATGCATGAATAATAACTAACTGAATAACGTGAACATAACTGAATGAAAGTACATGTATGAATCATAAACTGTAACTGAGATCATGTCAATGCTAGTTATCGAGTTCTGAATAATGATTAACTGATATCTATATTTACTGATACTGTAATACTAATAAATGAGTGACTATTTCTGACAGTCCTAATTGATAATTGGGTGACTGTTTTTGACAGTCCTAATTTTATAGAACTGAATTGAGTTATATACTGAGCTGGGTGACTGTAACTGATAGTCCTGATTCTGTAGAATCGAACTGGGTTCTATACTATGAATAAAAATGAAACTAAAACTGTGGGAGGTAGTTATCTAATCAACATGCCCCTCTATGAATTGATTGGGGTCCAACTTGTAACCCCAGTTGGAATGGTCCCAGTACCGTGCCACGGGTTAAGAGAAGATATGAGTTAACCCTCTCTGATAGGAAGGTCTTTTATTTACCCTCGCTGGCAGAAAAACTCATATGAGATATATCAACCCTAGTCTGGCAGAAAGATATCTCAACCTATGATGGCTACATTGTTCTGCAACGCAGGGATTGCTACTAAGGATCAAACCCTACACTAGCAAGAATGCCCCCATCCCTGGGTTCGCTCGGTGCTGAATCCTACTCCCAACTAAATAGATACTGAACTAATTTCTAGTCCATACTAGGCTTGACTGATCTATCACTGGTCGTACTGTCTAACTGAATTAGACATAATTCACTGGGCTTCAGTAACTGATGGCATACTACTTAATCTGGTTAACTGACTGAGTTCACTAAATTCTGGACTGAATACTAAACTGAGACTATGAATGATTACTAAGTACTACTGTTCATAACACTAGTGAGACTATTTTGTAACTATTGTATCTCTTGGTAATCAGCTAAATTTTCTGGTATAGAAATACCCCCAGGACTCGATAACATGAAAAGTAAAGCATAGAGTAAACTTGAAACGCATAACACTGGGCACCTATTCATAATTAATCCATAGGGACATTTTATCAAACACTTTTTAGGCATAAGTTTACACGTATACTAGCATGACCTGATTTTTCCCCATTTAGTTCACATGAGCATTTCAACAAACACTTGGGGAGCACAACTATGCACATGATACTAAAACAACATGTAGGCATCATAACATAAATTACCCAAATTCACAAATTCAATAGCTTCAACATGAATTCACATGATACTACACACATGATAATCAATTCCACATGAATCTTGTACTAAACTATGGATTAGAAACCCAATTAACATGTAATCATGAATAAACTTAAATTCAATCAAGGAAATCATGAAATTAATCTATTTTAAGTTTAAAACAGTTTCTTGGACTCTAAGGGCAGAAGGAACCCTTGAATGAACACTTCACATAACTTAGTACTTGAATTAATGAAGGCTGATGGTGAGTTCTTAAATCTTGAACATGAATTAGAAGCCCTAGGGTTTTGTTTCTTGAGTAATTTTGAGAATAGTGAATGGATTTTGCATCTAAAGTGGCTAAATTTCCTGTTTTGGTGGCTGATAGACATGGGAAAAATAATCCAAATACCCTTGAGGACGTGACTTTTATTGACTAAAAATTGGCCTAGCGATGTCAGACCGCCGCTACGTGTGGAAGGGATCGACGCTATGGCTAAAGCATCGCATTGGTTCACAGGAAATTGTACTAATAGCTAGGGGAAAATATTCATCAAAGCGATAGGCGATGCAGCGCGTAAAGATCACGTTGATACACTGGTTTGGACTCCCAAACGAGCTTCAAACGATGTTTGAAAAATCTAAAACTCATTCGAGAACACCTACTGACATTCCTAATAATGAAGCAACTTAAAGATTGACATTTAATAGTCGTAAGGGTCGCAAAATAGGATCACCAACTATGAAGGCTAAAATAACTCTAAGTATGAATACTTAGCTAAAAATTTTCAAGTCTGGGACCCTTAACAAGCTTTAAAGGATTGAATTAGGCTTAGGATTTTGCAGGGTCTTACAAAAACAGAATAAATAATACAAAACAAATCAGCCAAACATTATTATAAGAAGAGTAGATAAACCAAATGATAGTTCTAAGAATCAAAACCAACATCCAACCCACTATTATCCACAAAAGCCTCTAAAACCAGAATATCATCTAAGTCGAGACATGTCCCCGACTATGACAAAAAGAATCCAAAATAAAATATGAAGAGAATAAAGAAACTAGTAAAATAATAGGGCATTTCAAAATATGGAGGCTCACCACTACAAAGCAACTCTACAGATCTACCAAACCAACTAACACTGCACAAGATAAACATAACACCTTTTGGACCCTACATCATGAAACAATGTGGCATTTAGGGATGGTCAGTGGGACAAGCACTATCATGTAACTCAGGAAAAGTGATAAAATAATGCCATGTCCAATATTAGTCAAAACCACGTGCATAAATTCATATATACACATATAAGATATTGGGATAGGGACAAGGGTCATGAACATGTGAGTTTAAACCATTAACCTGAACAGTGTAGATTGCTCTATTCTAATGGCATCCATGGGCTATATGGGTTCAGCTCCCCCTACTGAAAAGGCTCTAGTGCATGTTAGCCGCATAAACCAAGGAATCTAAAGGAAGGGCTAAAGACACCAAGACTCTAGCTATTCCAAAATATAATGTGTAACCTAAGCAAGCGGTCATATAGACTCCCACACTAGCAAACATGATTTCCCGTGTCAGTCCCGCTGGGACTACACCTTCATAGTGAGCTACACAATTCCCCTTTAAGCTAAATTTAAACAATTTGCACATAAACACATCCATTAACCTAGGAGTCATTCATTAAGGCATTTACCACTCGGTATCGCCATACCAATTATGCTTACAACCTCATATAATCATTCCAAACCAATTCATTCATTCTTGAAATACACAAGAAATTGAAGTCAATTTGAAGTTTGGAGTCTGGATGATGAATTCACCATAAAACCCTTGAATGTTCTTGGGTTTTGAGTTTGAGATATTAAGAGAATAATTTGAGCATTTAAAACTGAAGTAAATGGGGTTATTTTATATTATAAGGCTATGCAAGGGGTATAAAGACCAAAGGCCTCACCCTAAGTAAAAGTAACAAATATGGATGAATTTAATATAGTAGCGTGGCAAGGATTTACTGCGGAGATTAGCCTCTGTGACACACCGTTATCATAGAGTTTAATCTCTGTGGATGCCAATATCGCAGACCTTCACTACATCAAGGTCCCAAAATGACCCTGAACCCCTTCTATAAACTCTACAACTTTTCCAAATTACTCTTTTAACATCTTTAAAAATAATTCAATTCAAAGATTGACATTACGCATGTGGGAGGGTCAAAAATAAAATCTTTAAAATTTTGAGGGGTCTTACATTATCCCGCCTTAGGATCATTCTTCCCCGAATGAGAAGTTAGGACACTTTTAGCATGATAATAGCAAGAATTAATCCGAATCAAATGACAAATTCCAAAGGGAATGAAATTCATACCTCAAGCACTTTCATCGTACATGTGGAACAAGAACGGGTACTTGGCCTTCGTATCTTCCATAACTTCCCATGTAGCTTATTCCACCTTTTGATTTCTCTAAAGGATTTTAACTAAAGAAACATACTTTATCCTTAATCTATGAACTTGTCTATCCAATATGTCAACTGGGACTTCCTCATAAGACAATGAATCTGAAACACCTTCAACAGGCAACATCAAAGAAAGGTCACCCACACAATTTTTCAGCATAAACACATGAAAAATAAGATTAATAGTAGCCAAACTCACAGGCAATTTAAACTCATAGGTAACATTCCTAATTCTCCTCAGAATTTGATATGGGCCAACATAATATGGACTGGGCTTCCTCTTCTTTCTAAATCTCATGACGCTTTTCATAGGAGACACCTTCAAGAATATCCAATCACTAACTTCAAATGCTAACTCTCTTCACCTTACATCCGCATAAGTCTTTTGGCAACTCTAACCAGTCTTATTTCTTTCTCTAATTACTTTTAGCTTCTCCATGGCTTGATGAACTATGTATGGACCAAACAAACTAGTCTCACCTACATTAAACCACCCAATAGGAGACCTACATCTCCTACCATCGAAAGCTTCACAAGGAGCCATCAAAATGCAAGAATCTTAACTATTGTTTTAAGCAAACTCACTAAGAGGTAAATGATCAACCCAACTACCCTTAAAATCAATCATATAGGCTTTTAGCATATATTTCAAAGTTTAAAATAGCCTGCTCCGCTTGTCCATTCATTTGAGGGTGGAAAGCGGTGCTAAGGTTTACTTAAGTACCTAAAATTTTCTAAAATATATGCCAAAAGTGAGTAGAAAACTACATACCTCGGTCTAAAATAATGGAAATTGGTGCCCCATGCAACCTTACAATCTCCCGAATGAATAACTTAGCATAATCTTTTTCTAAGAAGTTAGTCCTCACAGGCAAGATGTGAGAAAACTTAGTTATTCTACCCATAATGACCCAAATAGAATCATACTAATTGTAAGATCATAGAAAAACATCTAATGAAATCCATATTAATTATCTCCCACTTCCATATTGGCAACTCTATCTTTTGAGACATGCCACCAGGCCTCAAATTCTCTACCTTAACTTGCTGACAAACCATACACTTAGCTATAAAGTTTGCTACGTCTCTCTTCATATTATTCAACCAATAGATTTTCTTCAAGTCATGATACATCTTATTTGACCTTTCCCGCAGCCTATCAACATCAGGAACACATAACCTTTCTTGATACCTTAAGATGTCATCTCCTCTAATTTTGAAACCTATAACCTTGTTTTGGCCCACATCATCCTTAATTTTGATAAGTATGGGATCCAAATCCTGCTTCTCCTTCACCTCAACACCAAGAGATGATTTAACCAGTTCTTGAAAAATCACTCCTCCATCCTTAGAGTCCTAGAGACAAACTCCTAAGTTAGTCAATCAGTGAATATCTTTCACAAACCCTCTTTTCTCTTCATCAACATAAGACAGACTCACCATAGACAACCTTCTCAGAGCATCAACAACCATACTAGCTTTACCTCAATCGTAGTGCAATCTCATGCCATAATATTTAAGAAATTCAAGCTACCTCCATTGCCTAATATTCAATTCCTTTTACGTAAACACAAATTACAAGATCTTATGATCTGAATAAATATGCTCATACACCTCATACAGCTAATGGAACTAGATTTACAAAGAAAAACCACATCTGCCAACTCCAAGTAATGAGTTGTTAAGTTGTGTAGGAGCATATGCTACTACATTAACATGTTGAATCAAAATACAACCCAGTCCCTCATGAGATGTATCACAATACACAACAAACCCATCAGTACCCTTGGGTGGGGTCCAAACTGGTGCATAATTCAACTTATCCTTCAACCTATCAAAGCAACCCTCACAAGAATTATACAAATAAGAACTTAACCTTTTTCTAAGTCAACCTTGTAAATAGAGTAGAAATAGGAGAAAAACTTTCCACAAAACTCTTATAATACCCAGCCAAGCCCATGAAGCTCCTAATGTTAGTTGGAGTCGTATGTCTAGGCTATTTCTTAACTACTTGATCCCCTCACTAGATATAACATGCCCAAGAAAGGTTACAACACTTATCCAAAACTCACACTAAGAAAACTTGGCATTTAATTTTTGATCCTTAAGAGTTTGCAACATAATTCAGAGGTGATTGGCATGATCCTTCTCACTCTTAGAGTATACAAAGATATCATTAATGAAGACTATACCAAAAAAGTCCAAAAACTACCGGAACACCCAATTCATAAGTTCCATAAAAGCAGCCAGAGCATTAGTCAACCCAAATGACATAGCCAAAAAATCATAATGGCCATACCAGGTATGAAAATTAGTCTTGGGAATATCAAACTCCTTAATTTTCTCCTGATGGTAGCCCGAACAAAGAATAATCTTAGAGAAACACCTAACACCCTAAAGTTGGTTGAATAGGTCATCAATCCTAGGAAGAGGATGGTTATTGTTCATGGTAACCTTGTTTAACTAATGATAGTCTATACACATCATAAAATACCTATTTTTCTTTCACATAAAAAGTACAGAAGTACTCTGACAGTGCCCAAGTGCACACGTAAGAGTACGTAGTTAGCCAAGTAGTAAAGTGGCCTTCAAGAAAGCCCAATATTGATCCCGCAAGGACTTGTTCTAGACATATATTCAATTCTAGTTTAACTTTTAGGATTAATTTGATGCAAAGGTAACCAAAAAAGAGTTTTGAATATTATAACTTAGAATTAAAGAAAATAATGCGTAAATAAAAGTCTTGAATCAATCAATAGAGTACAACTCAGGGTTAAATCTCTTCGAACAATTATACTATGTTGTTGAACTTTATTCGTTAACTTGCTTATCTTGGTTGTTGATTCATAGGTTTAATTGCATGATCATGGTCTCCCGACCTCTAACTGTTTACGTAATTTGGGCATTACAACTACATTTTTGAGCAGGGATGTAATAATCCAATTAAGTTCTTTAATCTATCATCCTACATTTGAATCAAGAAATGCATTTAAGTACATCCCTGTCCTAGACACTAATTCACATTCCTTATTTTATGAAGAAATAAGAACCATACTTTGTTTATTCCTTTGTTTTATCTTTCTATTCCATCTCCCGAGATCAAAAGGTAGACAATTGATGTATTATAAGGGTGATAAAGCCTCAAAATAATTGAATTCAGAATAAATAAACAACCACTAATGATAAGAAAATTAAATGAATTTAATCCAAAACAATAGTACTCATGTCCTTGGCTTTAACCTCGGAAAAGAGGTTTCTAGCCACTCATAGTCATAATCATGATCCAAAATCTTAAATACATGATATAATCTAATAAAAGCTAAAGAAATAATGTAAAACCTAAAACAAATATGTAGTAGCAGTTAATTGATGATCCAAGATGTCCAAAGATGATTAAAAACGTGTACAATGATGTATTTATAGCAAAAGGGAAAGCCAAAGACTTGTAGGACAAGGATTCTAACAATTTGAGAGCATGGGAGTAGAGAGGGAATCATTTGCTCTATTGCACCGCTCCAGAGGGGGCTGCACCTATTGTAGATCACCGCTATGGATGGGGCAGTATGGGCTAATCGCCTCCACACACTGGAAGTTGTTTCAACGATTTTCGTTAAGTGTTGACTGTCCCTTATTTTGTCACTTGTATTGTGGTGTATTTCCCATGAATTTCCAGCCTTTATATCATCATTATATCGCCATATTTAGCTCACAAAGATTCCTACATAATCACAGACTACGTATTAGAGATAGTAACAACACAATATTCTCAACGATGAATCAAAAACAAAAGCGAAGACTAGGCAAGTTCATGTTAATCTTCAACTTATTATTCCACCTCTACACTTAATATAATTGAACTTTGCACATTTCCAACAAGTTATTCCACTCATAATTACACATTTAAACCATTTGGAACTTGTTTAACACATTAGAATCTAATGAAACCAACTAGACACACAACTAGCTCAAGTTAGTAAAACTAGTTTTCTCGATTGAACTCTAAATAACTTAATTGAGGACAAACTTATTGGAAAACACTTTGAACCATTGTAAACACATCCTTGAACACTTATATTCTTGTTTATATCATTATCACACATACAACACACGAATTATCCTTAAAACTAGGCTAAATAAAAAAGAATAGTAACACTATAGTGCATAAATACACCCAACATCACCACCCCACACTTAAAGCCTTGTTTGTCCTCAAACAACTCTTTACTCTAAGCATAGTTAGTTCAGGAAACTCTACACTTCCACTAAATGCTAGATACTCAATCTAATACTTTAATGACTACATAGAATGGAAGTTTCTTCATTAAGCATGTTATTTACACAATTGAAAGCTCATGTACACTACTTCAAAACATACTAGCCTCAAGAATTAACTCACCAATTGGCAAAATCATGCATATCGTTCAATAAAGGACATAATACAAATCACCCACATTCATTAAACATATGACCCTCATAATATGAGAATTACCCATAATCACCCACAATAATGCAATTTATCATAATGGGTACAAGAATCAAATTATGTTCACTCTCATAAAAAATTCACAAGTTACACATAATGAACCATAGGCTTTACCATAGTGCAGTGCTTTACTAATATCAGAATGATGAAGCTTAGGATAAAATAGGTCTTTTTTCGGTTGTAATATAGGCTAAGGGATGGGTAAGAGCTATTTTAGAATAGTGAATATCTCCATTAGGAGCTTTAATACACTATTTTTTACAATTAAAAATAATCTCCAACAAACAAATTACACCATCATTTTCTACCCTACTCTTTTGTTTTTCACCCCATTTTATTAAGAACATTTACATACACTATGGTGGGAGTATTTTATGCACAACTCATTTAATTTGAACAAATTTTTATTCTGTTCATTACTCACTCCCAACCACACATCATAATTCTTTTTGAACACCAACAACTATCAGTTTAGGGGATTCAATGTCACCTTATTCTTCTTTAATTTTATACTATTTCCTCAATTTTTCATTAAAGAATCTAGGAGCTTTGGATCAAATTAAGGTCCATCAAAGAAGGGATTAGGCTATATATGAGGCTACCAAAGAACAAGATATAGGCTCTTCAAGGCTGGCTAAGTTTAAATAAAAAGGGTAGGTCAAAAGAAGGTATAAAACAAGGTTGTCAAAGAAATGCCTATATCATCTCCTAAACCCATATTATTTATTTCACTTTGCACACACATTGGGTAAGTTCTAGACATCATATGCAACAAGTAATGTACAACAACTTACACACATATGGCCCATGCTTGACTTATATAGGATCATCATAGACTCCCAACCGAATAATAGCATGAATTCAAATTTAAGCCAAAAAGTGCGAAAGTCAAAAACTTGAGCCTAAGAGTCTTAAAAGTAGTCATTCAC
Source organism: Capsicum annuum (assembly GCF_002878395.1). Taxonomy (NCBI): domain Eukaryota; kingdom Viridiplantae; phylum Streptophyta; class Magnoliopsida; order Solanales; family Solanaceae; genus Capsicum; species Capsicum annuum. The sequence goes on along the minus strand of NC_061121.1, from coordinate 157,952,460 downwards.
ACAATCAACATGAATTTTTCATTTAAAACATTTGCACCATGCAATTAGAAATAGCACCAACAAGACAATCTTATATATATAAAAAATTAAATTGAGCCCAAAATTGGGAATTTCCATACCCCACACTTAAAAATCTACTTTGTTCCTAAAGTGACCTTAAAAGTAAGATATAGAAAGACTTCCTGAGGCCTCTAGGCCTATCTAATAGCATCTTTCATAGAAAGGAGGTCTGTAGGACCCCACACTCAGTCTCTGCCATGCTCTTTAGCTCAGGTTTCTTATACTCAGACTTCCCATCAACCTACAACTCAATCAAAAACAAAAACTACATAAAATAAAAACTAAAAACTAAAAATAAAACATACCTACATAACTTAAGTTTCCTCCAAAGAAGCGCTATATTTAGTGTCGCGGAACAACCCAACAACGACTTAGTCATTCTCCTTCCTTCTCTTTCTCATACTTGGACTCCATCTTCTTATTTTTTTCACCCCTCTTGGGTATGAACTCTCAAGGGTACCTAATTTTGCAACTTTAGAATTTTCAGGCTTATTAATTTACATTATACCAAGCTGTGGTAGTAGTGGCTTAGGCAGCTCAATGAAGTAGTTCGAAGAGCCCCATGATGGATCAACCACCCCATACTTATCCCCTTTAATTACAGTAATCATGCATAAGTTTTTATAGTGGGATAGTGTGTTAAGTGATTTATAAACTTTAAAAACTACCTCTTTATTCTCCAACCCCATTTTAAGCGTACCCTCTCTTACATCAATCAACACTCCTCCCATTGCTAAGAATGAGCTCCCTAAGGTGATTGGTACCTGTTTGTCTACCTAAAAATCTAGAACAATAAATTCAGCAGGAATAATAAATTTACTAAACTTTATAAGGACATCCTCAATAATTTCTTTGGGATAGGCAATTGACTCGTCTACCAACTATAGTCACACAGAGGTAGGTCTAGATTTTCCTAAGCCCAATATGTCAAACAAAGATAGGGGCATCACATTGATGCTTGACCCTAAGTCGTTCACTGCATGGACCACCTCAGTATTCCAATTTAGATAGGGATAGTAAACTTTCCTGGACCATTCAATTTTTGGGGGATTTTCTTATTACCACTGAACTACACTCCTAAGTGAGTGTTATTGCCTTCATATCCTACAATTTTACATTATTAGAAACCACATCCCTCAAGTTCTTAGCATACTTGGGCATACCCTGAAAAACATCTAGAAAGGTAAGTTAATGCAAAGCTCTCGGAATGTGTCAAAGTACTTCTTGAAAAAAGCATCCTCCTTTGCTTTTCTGTACTTTTGTAGGAAAGGGAGTTTTGGTATCTTCTTCTCCACTTCTACAATAATTTTTCTTCCTAGTACTCAATCTTTCTCAAAATTTTAGCAACTTTTTTGGATACCTATTGGGGAGTTAAATCTGCATCTACCTCCTTAGTTTCCTGGGATGTTCTCTATGAAGCTCTTTACCACTTCTCAAAGTGATTTCCATAACTTGTTTTAGATTTATTGTATCTCCAGGAAACCCACCTAAGGCCTGGTATTTAGTGTCTGTTGTAACTGCCCCAATTGCGACTTTAAAATTCTTATGGTAGCTTGCTGATTTTTTATTTTTGCCTAGTTACTTTTCATATCCGTAGTAATTTGTGCTTGACCAGCCAAAATCTATTTCATCAATTCTTCCAGGTTGCTATTTCATTGATTTTGTTAAGCCTATTATTGCTTAAACTACTGCGGTTGGGCGTTCCATTGTTGATTCGGTGGCTGAGTCTGCCACTTTTTGTTGTAAGCATTACCATAAATTGGCCTTTATGCATTTCCCACATACATCACCAATTCTAAATTTGAAGCACACATGGCTACTAAATGGCCACTATTACCGCTTACTTTACACCAACCTATAGCTTGTTGGAGTGCATTGACTGTGGCTGCAGGCTGTGCTACCCCCAACTTTAGACTGCTAAATTTATTTTACAATGCAGAGATCTGAGCTGATATGGTAGTGAATTGATCAACCTTTAATAAACTTGTAATTATTTTTGTAGCGCTCATCGAGTCTGAATGCCACTTAGGATTTCCTTGGTTTATGCAATTCAATAATGTGTATAGATCATCATATGTCATCTCAAAAGCTAAACCACCCGCAGCTAAATCTAGCAAAATTTTGTATTATGATCAAGAGCCATTACAAAAGTATAAGCATGCTCTTCGTTGGACTATTGATGGTGTGGGCAGTCCTAAAAAAGTTCTTTGAAGCACTCGTAAGCATGATAAAGATTCTTATTTAGCTTCTATTTGAAGCATACCATCTCACTGCGTAGTCTCGCGGTCATACTAGACGGAAAGAACTGAAGAAGGAATTTTCTGGTCATGTTATCCCTTAATGTGATTGAATTTTCCAATTCCACATTCAACCACTTTTTGCTTCCCCACAGTGAAAAAGGGAACAACATCTTCCTCACATAGTTTATATTCACAATCGTGGGAATGAATGTGTCACTAATTTCAAGGAAATTTCGTAAGTCAACCTGTTGATCTTCATGTGAAATCCCTATGAACTGTCCACTACTAATCAAAAGTTGTACTATATTATTTTTAAGCTCAAAATTCCTCTAGATGCCGGCATTTGAAATGGGGAGGTCAAATTAGTTGGAAGTGGGATTTCCATTTCTCTTACTATCCTGTGACTGCTTGTTCATCAAACATGATGGCATGGTTCTCTTGGTCTTTTACTATTTGAGGAATACACAGGAAAAAAATTCTCTCCTTCATTGATGGACATGTTGCTCAGGTTCAGAGCTTGGTTCAATCAGGTCCTGATCCCTTGCCAGCTTACTAACCTATAAACTTATTTCCTGCAATTACAAGACCAAGACCACACATAAACACAAAGGAAATCTAAAAGTAAAACGAAAATTAAAGTAATTGCCAAATTTTTAAGTCCCCAACAATGGAACAAAAAACATGACAGTACCCAAGCGTACACGTAAGTATACGTGGTCAATCAAATAGTAAATTGACCTTCAAGAAAGTCGAGTATCGATCCCATAGGGACTTTTTCTAGACATCTATTCAATTCTAGTTTAACTTCTAGGATTAATTTGATGCTAAGGTAACCAAACAAGAGTTTTGAATATTGTAACTTTGAATTAAAGTAAATAATGCGTAAACAAGAGTCTTGAAACAATCAATGAATTAAAGCCCAGTGTTAAATCACTTTAAAAAATAATACTATGTTATTGAACTTCATTCATTAACTTCTTATCTTGGTTGTTGATTCGTAGGGTTACTTGCATGATTATGGTCTCCCGACCTCTAACCGTTTACCTAATGTGGACATTACAACTACATCATTCAGCGAGGATGTAATAATCCACTTAAGTTCTTTAAGCTATCATCCTACATTTGAATCAAGTAGGGTATCTAAGGACATCCTTATCCTACAAACTAATTCATATTCCTTATTTTATAAAGAAATAAGAACCATACTTTGTTTATTCCCATGTTCTATCTTTCTATTCCCTCTGCCGAGAACAAAAGGTTGACAACTGATGTATTCTAAGGGTGATCAAGACTCAAAATAATTGAATCAAGAATAAACGAACAACCAATAATGATGAACAAATTAAACAAATTTAATCTAAAACAGTAGTACTCATGTTCTTGGCTTTAACCCCGGAAAGGAGGTTTCTAGCCACTCATAGTCATAATCACGATCTGAAAGCTTGAAAACATGATATAATCTAAATGAAAGCTAAAGAAATAATGTAAACCCTAAAAAAGGTGTAGTAGCAGTTCCTTGATGTTCTAACACCTCCAAAGATGATTAAAAACATGTACAATAATGTATTTATAGCCAAAAGGTAAGTCAAAGATGCGTAGGACATGGATTCCAACAATTTGAGAGCATGGGAGTAGAGGGGGAATCGCCTAATCTATTAAACCGCTCTAGAGGGGGATGTCACTGCTGTAGAGCACCGCTATGGATGGTTTGTCACAGGCTAATCGCCTCCACACACTGGAAGTTTCTTCCACGATTTTGGTTAAGTGTTGATTGTCCTATCTTTTGTCCCTTGTATTGTGGTATATTTACCATGGGTTTATAGACTTTATAGCATCATTATATCACCATATTAAGCTTAAAAATATTCCTACATAATCACACACCATAAATTAAAGACAATAACAATACAATATCCTCAACGATGAATCAAAAACAAAAGCAAAGACTAGGTTAGTTTATGTTAATCTTCAACTTATTGTTCCACCTCTACACTTAATCAAATTGAACTTTGTACTTTACTAACAAGTTATACAACTCATAATTACACATTTAAACTATTTGTAATCAAATGAATCCAACTAGACACATAACTAGCTCAAGTTAGTAAAACTAGTTTTCTCGATTGAACTCTAAATGACTCAATTAAGCACAAACTTGTTGGAAAACACTTTGAACCATTGTAAACATATCCTTGAACACTTATAAGATTTTTTATATCATTATCACTCATACATCACCCGATTTATCCTCCAAACTAGGCTAAATAAGCTAGAATAGTAACATTAGAGTGCATAAATACATCCAACATCATACCCCTCATAGAAACACTAGGATGAATGAAACCCTTATCAAGAAGATCCTTTCACTTATCTTTTATCTCCTTTAGTTAAACTAGAGCCATCCCATAAGGAGGAATGGAAATAGGATTGGTATCCGATAAAAGATCAATCCCAAAGTCTATTTCCCTATCAGGAGGAATTTGTAGATGCCTTAGACTCCTAAAGAGTAGTAAGTACATAGAGATGATTTCAGGCAGCAATGGTACCTGAAGTATCACCCTTTAGTGCCATAGCTAAAGAAACGATGATTATAACCGTATTAGATCCAGTGGTAACCTTAGATATAGGACAGTTTCTCTCCAGATTACCAGGCTAGCCATAATTGAAACACAAGTTCCTCCTCTCCTCACAGTAACTATGGTGAAGTTGTCCACAAAAATAATAAGGAGGAGAAGATGGGATTGACTGAGCTCCAATAACTTAAGACTGGCCACGCTATGACTTAGGACCACTACTATCTTGAAAACAACGATCACCAAATGGCTTAGGATAAGGAACACTTGTTGTTGAATACAAAATTCTCCAATTCTTCTTCTTATTCCATTGTCTACCATATCTCCCACTATTTTACTAACTTGCACCCTACTCTAAATGCTTAAAATTCTTGTTCTGCTTCTATTCCATCTCTACCGTCTTCTTCTTTTTATCCTCTACTTGTTGCATCTAAACTACAAGCAACGAGATATCCATATCATTATTTAACATAGTATCCTTAGACTCCAACATCAAATCACGTGAAATACGTTGGCTTTGAACCCTTAGAAAATTCCTTAAGTTGCGTTTCTAGACAAGGTATGGGTTTAGAATACCACTCGTATACTATGGTATGATATTTAGCCTCTCTCTCATATGTTAGGAAGTGTAGTATGGGTTACATTCTATCAAAGGTATGGTTTAGCCTCACTTAAGTCATATGATAGTGTACTAGACATAAGTTTCCAAGCTGTATGATGTCTTGATCTTGACCTAGTGCATTTTACCTAGGGTATTTTTCATACCTTAGGGTACGACTTGGACTTATATGGTCATCTATTGATCAGATTGGAGGTACCTGGTGAGGCCTAGGGTATGAGTTAGGGTATCACTCTTACCTAAACGTACATTTTAGGTATGGAAATTATACCATCCTGGGTCTAATTTTCAGCGTTTAAGTTGAGGATATTTTACACATTTCCCACCCCTATACCATTATGACCCATGAATTATATCATTGTTTGTCCCTTTATTTTTCACTTGTACAAGATCAAAATATTCCAAAACACTCTCTAAACTTTTTCAACAAGATTGAAGGCTAGGGTTTTAAGAGGTGTGCTTCTAGAAGCAAAGAGGTCAAGTTCTTTCTGTGAATCATCTTATATAAGGCATATGACTCATCCCTCATTGTAATTTCTCAAATATCATGTTTTTTAAACATGGATTTTGACTTTTGAATGGTGGGTTTTGAAACCAAATGTTGAGGGTTTTGATGCATAGTGATAGGTATTGTATACTCGTGTTTAAACTTGTACTTATACATGTTTTGGGTGATGGTTTGCATATGTTGGTGCTTTTTAATTATAGTTTAACAAATGGGTCATGATCAACCTTATGCTTGATGATTTTTTCTTTGATTTTGGTCATGGTAAAGGTATGCCCTCAAGGTGTTTGTGAAAATGTCTAAGAAAAATAACTTGTTACATGTTAATAGTTTATTGAACTAATACAATGGCTTAATGAGCAATAGTGATCGATGAATGACTTTATAAAAGCCTTATTTTCTATGTAATGATTTAATTGGTAACCTTGGTGGTTTGATTGGTTAAAAAGTGTTTGAGTCCTTAAGCATGAAATTCAATTGTATTTGAACTAAAGCTTGTTGTAAGAATGCTAATGAAGAATGAATGGTTTGGTCAACGTCTTGATGACCACAATTTGACTTGAATGGTGATTAAAACTAAGGCATTGGCCTTTTAGAGTTATTGACTAATAAATAGTTTATAAAGACCTTGTGTTCATGTATATTATTGAATTGTAGCCTTGATGACTTTAATTGGCTAAGTGTGTTAGAGTCTTTGAATTTTGAACTAAGGGGAAGTGAATTCATAGGAAAAGGGTTAAAGTCCCAATGTTGACAATTAAAGGACGCGACGACTTGTGGTTAGAGTCCACTTGCTTTAAAAGATGGCTTGTGATTAGAATCCAGTTGTCCAATAAAATGGCTTGTGGTTAAAGTCCACTTGCTTAATAAGATGGCTTATGGTTAGAGTCCTCTTACATGATATAAACGGGAAGTTCAAACTTCCTAACCTATGCAAGTAGGAGGTTAGACTCCCCCACTTCATGTATCATGATTGGATGTTTCAAAATGTATATTAACGCTTTCTTTCCTCTCCCGACACGCAATATATCTATATATCTACATACATTTCTATGTATATAAATATGGTTGCATGTGATGGTTTGACTTAGTTTTGAATGCTTACTTTATTTTATCCTTACCTTTGAGTTATATGCTAGTGTCTAACTGCTAATCGCCTCCAATTGCTGTGTCCCGATGGGAAAGAGGGGCTAGAGCTTCTTCTTGTTTTCTTGTGCAGTAACCATTTGTTTAAGTAATTTGTGTGTAGACTTTAAAGTGGTAAGCTTCCATACTTCAGAAGGCATACATTTCAGGGTCTTTCTAGCTTATGTCGTAGACTTGTTTTAGACTTTGTTTTTGGCTCTTGTCAGGGGCATGTCCCGACATATAATGATATCAAATTTTTAGAGGATTTGTGGATGACTATGGACTTGGGTATGTTGTTTAGTATATTGACATTAATGGATTGATTAGACACTTCTTAAGTGATGATTGTTAGTCTTGTTTTGGCTATCTTGTAATATAGTCGGAGTTCATTCGATACTTATGGGTTGATGTGATGGTTAGGTTAGGATAATAAGGTGATCTCTGATCCCTATTTGTCTCGGTATGCCCATATGACAAGGCTTAATTTTGGGTTATGTCAATTTTGTATCAGAGCCTAGGTTCATGGTCAGTTGGGTATCCACAAAGCCGTGTCAAGTAGAGTCTCCTTTATGAGTGTGTAGTGCACCACACTTATAAAGAGAGACTATAAGACATTTAAGAATGTTTACCTTTTATGTGGTTCTACCTCGGGCAATAGAGTCGAAGGTATTGGATTCCTTTGATTTCTATTTGCTTACCTTTCAGTTCATGCCTCCAAAAAGATTTGATGTTCAGGAAAATCCCTTTGTACCGACTGAGGATAATGCAGACGGAGCTCATCCAACTTATGGAGTCCAAACCCGGTCTAGAGGTCCAGTTCCTAATGATCTTGGAGTTTCACCAATTCCCTTTAGTTCTCCCCTAGTTTCTCAGACATGACGAATGCTGAGTTTTGCTAATCGATTTATATGATTGCTTAGTTGGTGGATTCTTAGGCTAAGTGAGGTGCGTCTATTACTCCATCTTTTGAGGAAAAAATGGTTGTCTAGTTCATGAGGTTTATTCCTCCGACCTTTACCAGTGTAAAGGTAGAGGAGGACCCTCAAGGTTTTCTATATAAGATGGAAAAGATTTTTAGAGTTATACATGCCATTATTTGGAAGGGGTGGAGTTTGCAACTTATCAGCTGAAGGATGTAGTGTACCAATGGTATGAAAAATGGGATTAGGCAAGGGGCAATGGTGATGAGTAATCTTTGTGGTTGGATTTCTCTAATGAGTTTCTAGACCACTTCTTTACTCAAGAGTTGAGGAAATCAAAATTGGAGGAGTTTATTAATTCGAGGCAAGGTAGGATGTCTGTCCAGGTGTATGCCTTGAAATTCCATCAGTTAACTATGTATGCTTCTGACATGGTTTCAAGCATGAGGGATAAGATGCATAAGTTTGCTTCAAGATTGTCTCGCAACTTGGTCCTTTAGAGTATGGTGGCTTTGTTGATCAAAAGACATGTACATCTCTAGATTGGTTGTGTATATGCAACAAGTGGAGGAAGAGAAAAGAAACAGGTTCAGTTTAGTGAAATAAAAGTGAAAAAATTTATGCCTTCTAAGAAAAGTGGTAGAGATGGTGGTAAGTTGCCAAGAAAGAAGAGAGAGTTTTGTTTCTTTCTCCTCGGCTTGTGCTTCTTACCTAAAGTTATTTGGTGATCGTCTATATCAGTTTTATGGTGGGTTCTGGACAAAGGTGCCCAATCTCAAGCTAGTAAGGCTTAGTCGGCTCCATCCTACCCTCCTTGTAGATTTTATGGTCAGTATCATTGTGGCTCATGTGAGAAGGGGAGGAACAAATGTTTTAGATGTTGTAAGATTGAACACATGCAGTGAGAGTGCCCCTCTCTAGTGTCTTCTTGGTCCAATAGTTTCCCTATTGCTACATCATCTGCTCTTGTACCGAAGGGTGCTATTTCTACTTTTACTTTTGTTTTTGGTATCAGCACTGGCCGAAATTGGTTATATGCACTTGCTACTCTCTCAGAGTCTGAGGTATATTGAAACTTGTCACCCATGATGTGTATTGTTTACTTGATCTAGGTTCCTCTCTCTCTTATGTGACTCCATTTATGGCTTTGAATTTTAGATTTAGTCCTTAATGTCTGTCGATTCCTTTTTCTATTTCTACCCTAGCTAGAGACTCTATGATTGTTAAAAGAGTCTATAGGGGGTGTGTGGTATCTGTTAGTGGTAGAGAAACTCTTTGTAGACTTGATAGAGTTGGACGTAGTCGATTCTGATGTTATTTTAAAGATGGATTGGTTGCATTTATTCAATGATTCCTTGGATTGTTGGACCTGTAAGGTCATGTTTAAATTCCCTAATAAGCCGGTCATTGTATGGAAAAGGGGATTCTTTAGTGCCTAAGTGGAGGTTTATCTCATATCTTAGAGCCTAAAAGTTATTTCTAAAGGGTGTTTGTATTATTTGGTCCGAGTTAAAGATTCTAACTTGGAAGGTCCTTCTCTAGAATTTTCTCCCGTGGTTAATGAATTTATCGAGGTCGTTCCCGATGACCTTCATGGTGTTCTCCCGATAGGGAAATTGATTTTGGGATTGATCTTGTTCCCGACACTCATCTAATTTCGATCCCTCCTTATAGAATGGCTCTGGCATAGTTGAAAGAGTTTAAAGAGTAATTAAAGGATCTCTTAGATAAAGGTTTTATCCATCCTAATGTGTGATACGTCCAAATTACACCTATCTTACAAGAGAGTAAGCGGTCATTGTCAAATATATAACCCAACTAGGTTGGCGTCAAACACCATAGGGAATATGGTGCTAATTAAGTTGTATGCAGATTAGTTGACTTTTAATCATTTGTTTCCATAAAATAAATAGGGGGGATTTGATTCAGTTCACAAATTAATGGTTTTAGTTTAATGAGATGAAATATTTGTAGAAGTATTCAAATTCAGAGAAATAGCAAGCTAAGGTTATGTCCACCTTGTAGTTTTCAATACTTTCTAACTATGGGCTTTACGAAATCATACATGCTTCGTGCTTAGAGAGAAACGTATTGTATTTAATAACATAATCCTAGTGTTTCTCAACCATGAAGGACTAATTCACTTTAGTTCTCTCGAATCAAAACCCAAAGTGATAGAATGTATGCTACAAGGATTCCATAACCCTAACTATTAACCTTAGATACTCATGAATAAAACAAAAATCATCATAAGTATATTCATCATAACAAAAACTAGAAGAAGATTTTGGTGTACGAATAGGGATAACAAAAGAAAAATGTTTCTCTCTCTCCTCAAGTTAAGCCGCCTTTCTCCTCTCCCCACAAATAATACAGAATAATGAATTAAAATTCAGCATTAAGATATTTAATAATCTTCTCTCTCATAATTGCCTTCTAAGTTCCTGAACTAATTATAAATGACAAACTAGTCTTGGACATAGTTTCTAGGCACTACATTTGGTCCAGACTGCTACTCTCTCTTGTGTCATATGCCATCTGCATTCCATAGTCCCATTATGTCTTCATCTACCTCATTAATACTTGAAATCATGCTAATCACATCAGTTAGCTCAATTACATAGAATTAGAGTAAAAAACATAAGAAACTAGACACTTTGTTCTCTAAACTTAGCTAAAATATGGATAAGTTTTGGTGCTTAGGCGTATAAATACACCCAAGATCACCACTCCACACTTAAAGCTTTGTTCGTCCTCGAATAATGTTTCTATTTATGCACACTACACAAGCCTTAGCACCCACAAAGGAAGACAAGATGCTCAAATAGGCTTACACAACAATTATGAACAAGAAGTAGATTCTGGAATCATTACTAGAGACAACCTTCCCTCAAGAATAGACTCATTAAGTTGGAAATTTCATTCATATCGTTTAGGCATAGAAATCATATAAATTACCCAACCTTCATCAACCATGTTCCCTCATAACAAGAAATTTATCCATAATCACTCACAATCATGCAATTTCTAATAAAATGGGTACAAGAATCAAGTTGCGCTCACTCTTACAAAGAATTCTCAAATTACAACTGATGTTCATATGCTTTCCCTTAGTGTAATACTACAGTAATATCAGAATGCTAAGATTAGGATCAAATAGGTCTTTTACGGGTTGTAATGAAGGCTAAAGGATGGGTAGGAACTATTTTGGACAGAAATAGTAACTATCTTCCCTAAGCACTTTATACACTACATTATGCAATTAAGACCAATCTCTATCAACAAACTTCCACTTCTGCTATCTTTATAGATTTGATTTTCACCCTAACTCGTTAAGCTCAATTAGTAACACTATGGTGGGAGTATGCAACCCTTTCAAATATTTTTTTTGCACCCTTTTCACATTACGCACCCCTATAATAGCCACCGTTAACTTAAGCAATTTGTCTTAGTTGAGGTGCACTATGTCCAAGAAGGACCAGGGCCAAAACAGGTTCATTGTAACATGTCCGGGATAAAATTTAGAACTTTTTCAAAAATTTTCGCTACTTCCAACTATATCAATTGCTCACACCAATAACTAGACTTTGGGGCATCAATTTCACCTTTTTCCTCTTATTGTCAAACTCCTAACTCACATTGATTTTACATTAAAGCGCTTAGGATCTTTTGGATCAAATTTTGGTCTATTAAAGAATGAATTAGGCTACATATGAGGCTAACAAAAGAACAAGCTAAAGGCACAATGGGGCTGGCTAAGATAATGTATGAAGGTAGGTCAAAACAAGGTGTGAACAATGGCTATCAAAGAAATGCCTAAATCATCTCCTAAACTCACAATGTTTATTTCGCTTTGCACACACACCAGGCAAGTTCTAGCATCAGTTACAATAAGGAATATACAACATTCTTACACAGTCATGGTACATGGTCAACTCAATTATGAGAATTATAGATTCTCGAGCCAATAATTACATGAATTCATATAAAAACAACAACCACAACAAGAGTCACAACTAGAGCCTAGGTGTTTCAAATGTAATGATCCATCACATACTTATGTTATAATGTCATGTGATCCACAAGAACAGTTACATGCAATTAAATGACTAATTTTCTGTTAAGACGGTCATCATGTATCCATCATCGAGAAAAAACACCTATATGACTAAATAGAATAAACATCTTATAAGAAATAAAATAAACAAAATAACTAATCCTATCATAGAAGAATGCTAAGGAGAAGTTACTATTTTCTTACAAAACAAGTAGTAAAGTAACCAGCCACCCCACACTCAATCTCAACATTGTCCCCAGTGTAAATAACAAGATAAAGAACTTGGCTAGTAGTACTCCTCCTCCACATTAGTAGTCATGCCACCTGCATTGAGATCATCATCAGAGCCATTTTTCCTGTGTTCATCATATCATCCACGTCAGCCACAATAATGAAACTAACAACAATTAAAATGAAGGTGGTGAAGTCACCACCCCATACTTAATTTGTTAGTATAAACTAATTAAGTGTTATTATCGGGTACTCAGACTTCGCCCACATACACTTTTGTATGGTGTACTGACATTATTCACAATACAATTGACTCACTACAATTCCCACAATTCTATTTCAATGAAGCACTTTTTAAATAGAATCATGCTCTACACTTTCAACCATACAAAAATATACAAAACACCACTACTTTCACAACATCGCTATGGCAATAATTTAATTCGTAATCCTTAAGAAATCAATTAACTATAACCTAGAGTCACAATAACTAAGGATTAAGAAAGTAAAACTTACCTTGAAGATGGAAGATTAGTGAAGGAAAAAAAAATAGTGAGAGCTCAATATTGTACGACTAAAGGGTGAAATAAGGATGAATTTGGGAATTTAGGGTGTGAAGTATATTTAAAGAATGAAAATTTAGGTCGGGTTGACACAAGTTAAAGTTGGATATTAAGCTGACATTAGAGAAGTGTGCAGCGCACAACTTATCGTACAACATTAAGTATGCATTGCATTAGGTATCACACACTTTAGATAGTGAGCATATGCATTATGGTGTGTGACACACATGTTATTACACAAGTAAAGGTATGCGACACACAAGTTATCGCACAAGTTGCATTATATGGCGCACATGGTATCACACAGTTGAGCCAGTGAGCATGTGCGGAGACTTATGCGATGCACAAGTTATCACACACTTTGAGGTGTGCAGCGCACATGTTATTGCATAACTTAAGGTGTACGACGCACATCATGCTACCCATTTTTGCCTATGTGAAGCAATGTGTTTAGGTAAACTTGTGAAGCATGTTTAGGCGATGCCTTTACCATGGTCTATGCAAAATTGGATGTCATGCACCCCATTCTCTGTATAAAGCCTTGAGAAAGGTCTGTCACTACAAACCTCATTGAAAGTCACAAAATAAAGTCACACCGTAAAACTTTTAAGGTCAGATTAACATAATTTGGGGCATGGCTCTAACACGAATCATACTTGCTCCTTGCACATTTGACCACTCCAACTTATCTGTAATGTTCCCATCACTCCTAATCTTACTACCATTGACATGGCTTAATTCCAAACCAAATTTGGTACTAATAACCTCTTTAGTACATCATGAACCTACACTTAATCAAAAACAACAAAAATGATTAGAAGGATGGGTTGCCTCCCATCAAGCGCCATAGTTTTGATCATGGCTCGACTCTTATTTTTGTATTTTTGATTAACATGATAAAATAAAAATAAAATCATCGGTTGCCTCCCATGTAGCACCTGATTTAACATCGCGACACGTCTCTATTATCTTGACTACTCAGACTTCACCAAGATACATCGATGAGACCATTTGTACCTCATTTGTTTGATCAAGACAACGCTTTATTCCTAGTCTAACCACTTTGAAGTCACTCGCATCTTTGCTTGCAAGTTCAACCAAACCAGCTGTGGTCTCTACAACAGATGTATCCTTAACTGGTGCATCTCACTCATCTTCATAGAATATATCAACAATCAAGAAGAAACTCATCTCTTTTTGTTGTTTCATAGATCGATATACTTTAAAACTAGCTTTTTTCTTGTTGATCCTAAATTTTATCTCATTCAGCTCCATGTCAACTAACACTCTCCCAGTTTCTAAGAATGGACTACCCAAAATTATGGGTACTTCAAAGTTGACTTCACAATCAAGAATTACAAAGTCAGTAGGAAAAATAAAATCCACAACTTTTACGAGTACATCATGTAGAATCCCAATCAGCCTTTTTACCGATCTATCCACCATTAGAAGCCGCATATTAGTGGGCGTAGGATCTTTTAAACCCAGTTTCTTAAAAACCATCAATGGCATAAGATTTATTCTTGCCCCAAGATCACTAAGGGACTTTTCAAACTTTAGCAATCTAATCGTACATGGAAAAGTAAATTCTCCCGGATCAGCTTTCTTCTGGATAATAGATCTTGTAGCAATAGAACAACAATGATGAAGATTGTCTACTATTTCATAGCTCACAGTCCTTTTCTTTATCAACAGGTCTTTCATAAACATAGCATATCTGGGCATCTGCTCTAGTGCTTCAACTAAGGGCACATTCACTGTCAACTGCTTCAACATTGACATGAATTTTCTAAACTTGCCATCATCTTCTTTATTCTTTAACTGTTATGGAAATAGGGGTGGTGGCCTTGGGATTTTAGTTGGAGCAATTTTTACCTTCTTTCTTATGCTTTTCTCCACATCACTAACATGCTTCATTTTAGGTAGTTGTTTCACTTTTGCACTCTTCTTTTTTGAACCTCCTAACTCCATAGGCACCACTGAAGATTCATCAACCATCTACCAATCCATTTCTACTGCATCATTATGAGAGGATGCTTCCAATCCTGGACTAGATAACATCTTACCGCTCCTAGTGGTAATGGCCATACACGATCCATCAGTCCTTGAATTCTAAACTATATCACTTGGTAAAGTCCCATTCTATCTTTGGTTGAATGTTGTGGATAATTGTCTCATTTATTGGTTTAGTTGTTTAATAGCAATTGAGTGTGAATTTACTAGTTGACTCATGGAAGATACGTCACTCTTCATAGTAGTCACTCCAGAATTGGTCGCCTCAACTCCCTTCAATAGTTTCTCCATCATGTCCTCCATGGACATTTTACCTAAAATGGTGGCAGCATTATCATGACTTTTAGGAGGTATATACAGTTCACTCCTTTCACTTTTATTATTCCAATCTCCCTAATGGTTCCAACCTTGGTTTCCTTGACCAACGGTCCAAAAACCACCTTGTTATGCAAGTAGTTAGCCTCTTTCTCGGTGTTTGACTCAGCTCTCTTATCGTGGGATCCCACAACTTTTACCTTTTCTACATTCCCTAATAGAAAATGTTTTGTGACCAAATCTATCTGGATTTTCATATGAGCCATATCCTGATCACGCTCCTCTTCTCTCCTATACTGCTCTGCTGATATTACACTAGACCTAGTATTTCTTGCTACCATAAAATCTCTGGTATGCCAAGCTCTACTTGTCTTAGTCATTTTTTCTAACATGTCCGTAGCCTCAATAAAGGTGAGCTCTATAAAAGCTCCTCCTGCAGCATTATCCACTATTGGCTTTGTAAGATAGTTCAAATTTATGTAAAATATTTCCATCAAGTGTTCATCAGTCATCTTATGGTTTGGACATTGAGTCAACTTCTTTTTAAATCTTTCCCTAGTCTCATGCAAAGCTTCATTAGAAAATTGAATAAAGTTGTTGATCTCTTCCCTCAACTATAACATTTTGGAGGGCAGAAAGAACCTTTCTAGGAAATCTCCTTTCAATTACCTCCAGTTTGTTATAGAATCAGGAGTCAGCTCATTCAACCACATAGTTGCTTCTCCAGATAGAGATAGTGGGAAAAATCTTAAATGAATAGAATTTTGTCTCACTCCAAGATTATCAAATGACTTACAAATACTAATGAAATTCACCAAATGTAGATTTTGATCATCACCAGGTAATCCACCAAAGATTCCTTTCAAATTCAGCAGCTGGATCATAGTATTGGTGATGTTGAATTTCATATCAGGATCTATTAGTGGTAGAATGATTGCCCCTGTAGATCCAATTCCATATAAATCATCCTTATCGTTGTTAATATAAAACTGTGCAGCTTGGCAGTATGGTCTTTCTCTGAATGGACAATTACAATTTATAGGTGTAACTACCCGTGCTGCACGCCCCCATTATTTGGGTTAATTAAATCATCATCTCCTAGGTCCTCTTTATCTAGATTAGGTACCCGACCTGGGTTATCTGCATTCTATAGATTTAATTGAGCATTAGCCAAAGCGGCTAATCTTTCAGCTTCCTGTTGGTTAGCCATTCTTTCAATGAGATGAGGTTAAGGATTGAAGGGTAATAATGGTTCTCCTGAACTTATGGTTAGTGGCATAAACAAGAATGAGCCTGTAATGAACAAAAATAAAAAATAAACATAAAATTAAGAAACTTGACTAATAGTCAATTAACACACATAAACTCAATCCACAATCGTGTTCCCCGACAACGTGGCCAAAATTTTATATGCCCAAATCACACCTCTCTTATGAGAGAGTAAGTGGTCGTTTTCAAATATATAACCCAACTAGGTTGGGGTCGAATCCCACAGGGAATATAGTGCTAATTAAGTTGTATATAGATTAGTTGACTTTTAATCGTTTGTTTCTGTAAAATAAATAGGGGGATTTGATTCAGTTCACAAATTAATGGTTTTAGTTTAGCAAGATAAAATATGTGTAGAAGTATTCAAATTTAGAGAAATAGCAAACTAGGGTTATATCTACCTTGTAGTTTTCAATACTTTCTAACTATGGGCTTTACGAGTTCATACATGCTTCATGCTTATAGAGTAACGTATTGTATTTAATAATATAATATTAGTGTTTCTCAACCATCAAGGACTAATTCACTTTAGTTCTCTCGAATCAAAAGCATTTACAAAAAAAATATGATATTTCTAAGTAGTTAATCCTACTAAGGCATTAACATATGAAATAGGGGTTAGGAATCCTATTTTCTTGTCACTACTCTCTTTTTCGAACATCAACCTTTCTTTCAAACAAGTTCCATTTTAAGGCATATCCTCTATGTTTGCAACCACAAGAATTCAAGATAAGAAAAGAGAGTATGATGTAAAAAAATCAATGCATAATGAATTCAAAACCCAAAGTGATAGATTGTATGCTACAAGGCTTCCATAACCCTAACTAATAAACATAGCTACTTATGAATAAAATTAAAATCATCATAAGTATAATCATCATACCCAAAACTAAAAGAAGATCTTAGTGTGCGAATAGGGAAAACAAGAGAAAAATATTTCTCTCTCTCTCCTCAAGCTAAGCCGCCTTTCTCCTCTCCCTAAAAATAATGCAGAATAATGAATTCTGAATTAAAATTCAGCATCAAGCCTTTTAATAATCTTTTCTCTCATAATTTTCTTCTAAGTCCCTGAATTAATTATAAATGACAAACTAGTCTTGGACATAGTTTCTAGGCACCACATTTGGTCCATACTGCTACTCTCTCTTGTGTCATAGGCCATCCATATTCCATAGTCCCATTATGTCTTCATCTACCTCATTAATACTTTAAATCATGCTAATCAGATCGGTTAGCTCAATTACATAGAATTAGAGTAAAAACATAAGAAACTAGGCACTTTGTTCTCTAAACTTAGCTAAAATATGGATAAGTTATGGTGCTTAGGCATATAAATACACCCAAGATTAGTGTGTCTCCTTGGGGTTCCCCTGTGTTGTTTGTGTGTAAGAAGGATGGTTTCTTTTAAATATGCATTGATTATAATCAGTTGAACAAGGTGACCATAAAGAATATGTATCCTCTTCATAGAATCGATAACTTGTTTGATTAGGGAATTAGATATCCTTAAGACTACCTTTAGGACCCAATATAGTAACTATGAGTTCCTAGTTATGTCTTTTGGGTTGGCCAACGCGCCCGTGGAATTCATCGATTTGATGAATAGGGTCTTTCATCCTTTCCAAGATTTGTTTGCCATTGTCTTCATTGATAACATCTTGGTCAATTCTAAGAGTGAGGCATATCATGTCAATCATCTCAATGTTGTGTTGCAAACTTTGAAAGATCATCATTTTTATGCTAAGTTCTCTAAATATGAATTTTGGTTAAAGGTTGTGACTCTTCTTGGTCATGTTATCTCTAGTGAAGGGATTATGATGGATCCACAAAAGGTTACAGCAGTTAAGAAATAGCCTAGACCTGTGACTCTAACTTATATTCGCAGCATCTTGGGTCTATATGGTTACTATAGGAGATTTGTGGAAAGTTTTTGACAATAAATGCTCCATTGACTAGGTTGACCTAAAAAAAGGTTAATTTTTTATGGTCAGATGCGTGTGAGGGTAGTTTTGAGAAGTTAAAAGATAAATTAACTTCAGCTCCAGTTTTGACCTTGCTCGAGGGTAATGATGGTTTTGTGGTTTATTGTGATACTTGTAGTATTGCGCTTGGTTGTGTATTGATGCAGCATGGTAGGGTGGTGGCTTATGTTTCTAAGAAATTAAAAGTTCATGAGAAGAACTACCCTACTCTTGATTTGGAGTTCATAGCTATGGTATTTGCATTGAAGATTTGGTAAAACTATTGCTATAGGGTTCATGTTGACATCTTTTCTAATCATAAAAGCCAACAGTATGTGTTTACTCAGAATGTGTTGGATCTCAAACAAAGGAGATGGCTTGAGTTGCTAAAGGACTACCATTTGAGTCTCTATTATCATTCAGGTAAATATAACGTAGTTATTGATTCTCTTAGTAGGTTATCCATAGGGATTTTAGCTCATGTTGATGAGGATAGGTGGGAGTTGGGGAAGGATATTCATCTTTTGGCTAATCTTGGAGTTCGACTCACGGACTCTAAGGATGGGGTGTATGTGTGCATCAAGTATCATAATAGTCTCTTGTGGTTGAGATAAAAGGGATATAAATATTGGTTCCTGATTTGATGAATATTAAGAATAGTGTGGGTAAACAAAAGTTTGTTGATTTTTCCATTGGTAGTGATGGTTTCTTGAGGTACCCAGGTAGGTTGTGCGTTCCTAACGTCGATGGATTGAGGGAAAGGATTACGGTTGATGCTCATAGATCTCATTATACTATTCATCCCAGTTCTGTGAAGATGTATCATGATCTTAAGGTGTTTTATTGGTTGAATAATATGAAACAAGATGTGGCTAGCTTTGGGGCTAAGTGTATGGTGTGTCAATAAGTAAAAGTTGAGAACTTGAGATTCGAGGGTTTGTACCAAAATATTGTGTTTCCCAAATTAAAGTGGGAGATAATTAATATGGATTTAATCACTGATTTTGCCCGGTCTCGAAGTCAATGTAATTCTATTTGGGTCATTGTGGATAGAATGACCAAGTCCGCTCCCTTCTTTTTTGAGGACTCATTTTTTGGCAGAGGATTATGCCAAGTTTTATCTTGTAGAGATTGTGAAGTTACATGGTGCTCTGGTTTCTATCATTTTAGATCATGGTACTCCATTCTCATCTCAAAATTTTAGGTTATTTCAAAAAGGTTTAGGAATTAAGGTGTGCCTTAGTACTGCTTTCCACCCACAGATGGATGGAAAAACGGAGAGGACCATTCAAGCATTGAAGGATATGCTGTGTGCTTGTATGATTGATTATGGTAGTGGTTGGTAAGACTATTTTCTTTTGATTGAATTTTGCTATAACAATAGTTGCAACTCTAGCATTTGTATGTCTCCTTTTGAGGCATTGTATGGTAGGAGGTACCGTTCTCCTATTGGGTGGTATAAAGTTGGTGAGGGTAAGTTGCTTTGCCCTGATTTGCTTCACCAAGACTTGGAGAAGGTAAAGTTGATTATGATAGGCTGAAAGCCTCTCAAAGTTTCCAATAGTCCTATGCGGATGTGAGACGTAGGGACTTGGAGTTTAATGTTTATAATTAGGTAGTTTTGAAGGTATCTCCTATGAAAAGAGTGATGCAGTTTTGTAAAAAGGGGAAACTTAGTCCCCGATATGTTGGTCCACATTTGATTCTAAAAGGGTTGGTTATGTAGCCTTTGAGTTGGAGTTGCCCTCTAGTTTGAGCTCCATCCATCTAGTATTCCATGTATCCATGTTGCAAAAATGTATGGGTGATCCTTTGTTGATTGCTCCTTTGGAACATGTTATAATTTTGGATGCCTTGTCCTATGAGTAGTTTCCAATGAGGGTCTTAGATCATCAAGTTTGTCAATTACGAACGAAAGAGTTGGCTTAGGTGAAGGTTCAATGGAGGAACCAAAAGTCTGAGGAAGCTACTTGGGAAGCGAAAGAGGAAATAAAGTCCAAGTATCCGCATTTGTTTTTCATTTCGAAAACTCGTGCTTGAGGTATGTGTTAATCTTCTTAACTTGGTTTATGTCTTTGATAGGCAATGGGTTCAAGTGCCTAATCTTTGAATTGATAAAGTGTTTTGATAGGCAACTGGTTCGAGTCCCAAAGTCAATTAAATGAATGGTTGATTGATAATGATCATGGTGTGTGTCTTATGCTTGTTGTATGTCTTTGTTTTCTAACTTGGTTTAAGGTTAGATTGATGTACTATGATCTGTTAACTCATGCTTGTTCTTACCTTACCCGTCATTCGAGGATGAATGATCCAAGTGGGGGAGAATTGAAACACCATGGCTTTGAACCCTTAGAAAAGTTCCCTAAGTTGAGTTTCTGGACAAGGTACGGTTTGACCATGCCACTCATTTGCTATGGTACAATTTTGGCCCCCTATCGTATGTTAGGAAGTGTAGTGTAAGTTATATTCTTTCCAAGGTAAGGTTTAGCCTCACCCAAGTCATATGATAGTGTAATAGTTGTAAGTTGCCAATTCGTATACTTTCTTGAGCTTGACCTAGTGCATTCTGCCTAGGGTACGAGTTGCATGGTAATTTTAGTACCTTAGGGTACAACTTGGCCTTGTATGGTCATATGTTGATTTGTTTGAAGGTCCCTGATGAGGCCTAAGGTCTGAGTTAGGGTACCACTCATACCCTAAGGTATAGTTTAGGTATGGAAGTCTTACCCTTCTACGTCTAATTTTTGGCTTTTAAGCAGAGGACATTTTAGAAATTTCCTACCCCTAAACCTTTATGACCCATGACCTATATCATTGTTTGGACCTTTATTCTTCACTTGGAAAAGATCAAAACATTCCAAAACACTCTCTAAACTTCTTCAATAAGATTGGAGGCTAGGGTTTCACAGGTGTTCTCCAAGAAGCTAAAGGGGTCAAGTTCTTTCTGTGAATTATTTTGTATAAGGAATGTGACTTCCCTCATTGTTCTTTCTGAAATGTCATATGTTTTAAACATTAATATTGATTTTAGCATGGTGAGCTTTGAAACCAAATGTTGAGGGTTTTGATGCATAGTGAACGATATTATTTACTCTTGTTTAAACTTATGTTTATACATGTTTTGAGTGATGGTTTGCACATGTGTGTACTTGTTGATTGAGCTTTAACAAATGGGGCATGAGCAACCCTAAGATTGATGATTTATCTTTGATTTGGTCATGGTAAGTGTATGCCCTCAAGGTGTGTGTGAAAATGTCTAAGAGAAATAACTAGTTACATATTAATGATGTTTTGAACTAAGGCAATGGCTTAATAAGCAACAGTGATTGGTGAATGACTTTGTAAAGGCCTTTTTGACCATGTAATGAGTTAATTGGTAACCTTTGTGGTTTGATTGGTTAAAAAAGGTTTGAGTCCTTAAGCATGAAATTGAATTATGTTTGAACTAAAGCTTGGTGTAAGAATAGTAATGTAGAATGAATGGTTGGTAAAGGTTTTGATGACCATAATTTTACTTGAATGGTGATTGTAACTAAGGCATTAGCCCATTAGAGTGATTGATTGGTAAATGGTTCATAAACACCTTCTGTTCATGTATGGTGTTGAATTATAGCCTTGATGGCTTTAATCGGCTAAGTGGGTTAGAGTTCTTGAATGTTGAACTATGTGGATGTGAATGAATGGGAAAAGGATTAGATCCCCTATGTCGACTATTAATGGACACGACAGCTTATGGTTAGAGTCCACTTGCTTTAAAATATGGCTTGTGGTTAAAGTCCACTTGTCCAATAAAATGGCTTGTGGTTAGAGTCCACTTGCTTAATAAGATGGCTTGAGGTTAGAGTCATCTTGCATGATATAAATGGGACTTTCAAACTTACTAACCTACATCAGTCGGAGGTTAGAGTCCTCCACTTCATATATCATGATTGGATGTTTTGAAATGCATTTTAAGGCCTTATTTTCTTTCCTGACACTTGATATATCTATAAATCTACTTATATGCCTATGTATATAAATATGGTTTCATGTGATGGTTTGACTTGTTTTGAATAATGACACTATTTTATCCTTACCCTTGATTTACATGCTAGAGCTCCAACCGCTAATCGTCTCCAAAAGCTGTGTCCCCACGCGACATAGGGGCCAAAGCTTCTTTATCTCTTCCTGCGCAGTGACCAGGTGTTTGAGCGGTTCGTGTGTTGACTTTTAAGTGGTGAGATTCCATAGTTCAAAAGGCATACATTTCAGGTTCTTTCTATCTTAAGTCATAGACTTATTTTAGACTTGGCTTTTGGCTATTATCGGGGGCATGTCCCGACTTATTATAGACATCAGATATGTAGAGGCTTTGTGGATGACTGTGGACTTGGGTATGTTGTTTAGTATGTTGACATTAATGGATTGATTAGACATTTCTTAAGTGATGATTGTTAGTCTTGTTTCCGATATCTTGTTCTATGGTTGGAGTTCATCTAATACTTATGGGTTGATGTGATGTATAGGTTAGGTTAACGGTTCAATCTCCGGTGCTTGTTAGGCTCGAGATGCCCATACGAAAAGGCCCAGTTTCGGATAATGTCATCACGGGACAAACCAAAAGCAAACTTCCTCATTCTGGATCTCATGTTAGCCACTAACTTTGGAGCATAACAGGACTACTGTTGAAAATTTAAAGCATACTCCACAATCATCTTCCCTTGCTTCAGTTTCACAAACTTTTCAGCCTTAGATTCCTTTAGCTTTTGATGAAAGAAGTGATAAAAAAATGCCTTGGAAAAATCACCCCATACTTTTTGCTCAGCACCATTATCCCTCATTTCTTTCCACTCCTGATACCACTGATAAGCAACATCTTTCATTTAATACACAACAAACTCTACACCTTCAGAATTTGTAGCATGTATTCCCTAAAAATATTCTTCATCTCATCAATAAAACCATGAGGATCCTCCTCAACCTTTGAGCCTATAATGGTTGGTAGATTCAACCTCATAAACTGGCCAATCAGAGTGACCTCAGATAAATGAGCAACAGAACTAATACAATCATACTAATAAGACAGTGATGCCACCAACTGCATAATCATATGGATAGACTAATGGAACTCTACATTACAGATATCTCGCTGAGGTGATTGAGCATGAGTATCACCAGATCGAGAATCCCGAAGAGGACTAGTAGGCACCGGTAGAACTCTACGTGGAGCAGCACAGTCAGAAGCAAGAACCCTAGACTGGGTATGCACTTCATAAATAGCTCAAGTGCCCTCCATGTCTTCCTCAAGTGTAATAAAGTCTCCAACAGAGTTTCTACGAGCATCTGATATTCTGGGAGGTATGATATGAAATACGAGTAAGCTAGGAGTTAGAGAAGTTTCCAGAAAAATAGATTCTGTAGCCCAAAATAGAACACAAAAAAGGAAAACATTCCTAAATTCCTCATATCATCCCCCTTATGAGTATGGCACGTTGCACAGCCATAAAAAAGAACTCTACTTAATATGGATTTGCGGACACCCAACAACCCTGAACCGTGCTCAGATACAAAGTTTGTCATGACCAAAATCAGGGCCTAGTCATTATGACAATCTCAAGCCCACCGAGAGTCACAGGCCACCCCTTAGCTTAACATCTAAAACATAATAAAATAATACAACAGAAGCCAACCAAACATGATTATTAAAAAATATATAAACCAACTGAGAGTTTTAAGAATAAAAACCAACATTCATATCACACTTGTCCGTACAAGACTCTAAAACCAATGTATCAGCTAAGTCGGGATATGCCCAAACTATGATCATAAGAATCCAAAATGAAATACCAAAAGAATACAAAAACTAGTAAATAATAGGGTCTTTTGAAAGATGGAGGCTCACGAATTCATAGACACTCAACAGATGTACCAAACTACCTAACACTACATAGGAGATATAAAAGATCCTTCTTACACTACACCATGAAATGCTATAGCATCTAGTGACGGTCAGTAGGATAAGCATTGACATGTAACTCCGGGAAAGTAATAAAATTTTGCCATGTTCAAAATTAGTCTAAACCACATGTACATATTCTTATATACACATATAGTATGCCATGAAAGGGACAAGGGTAATGAATATTAGAGTTTAAACCACTAACCTGAACTATGTAGCTCCCTCAATCCTAATGGCACCCACGGGCTATATGGGTTTAGCTCTCTCTGCTAAAAGGGTCCTAGTGCGTGTTAGCTGTGTGGGCCAAGGTATTCAAAAAAAGGGATAAAGACACCAAAACTCTATCCATTTCAAAATATAATATGTGAACCAAGAACTTAGTCAGATAGACCCTTACACAGGAAAACGTGGTTTCCAGTGTTAGTCCCCTCAGGATTACACCTTCGCGATAAGCTACACAATTCACTTTAAGCCTAATTTAAAACAATTAGCACATAAACCCATTCATTAACCCAGGAGTCATTCATTAAGGCATTTACTACTTGGTATTATCATACAAATTATGCTTTCAAGCTCATATAATCATGCCAAACCAATCCATGTGTCCATTTGAATCCGAAGTTCTAATTTAAAATACAAACCATAGCCACCAAGGGCCTTTCAAATCCGTCTTAATGAAGTATCTATTAAAGCAATGCAATGGGTCCATAAATAAGTTGAATTCTGCTATTATCCATTTTCAAAAACCAAATTTACGAAGCAGTTTAGTGTTAATACCATTACCAAGCCAAAAAGTTGTCAATTTGGGGAAATCGATAGGTATTTATCACTTGGTATTATCATACCAATTATGCTTGCAAGCTCATATAATCATTCCAAACCAATTAATGTATCCGTTTGACTCCTAACTTCTAATTTAAAATCCAAATCAAAGCCACCAAGGGCCTTTCAAGTCCATCTTAACCAAGTATCTATTAATGCAACGTAGTGGGTTCATAAATAAGTTGAACTCTGCTATTATCCATTTTCAAAAACCAAATTTACAAAGCGATTTGGTGTTAATACCATTACTAAGCCAAAAAGTCATCAATTTGGGGAAATCCATGTTCCTTATTCCAATCCCCAAAAAAATGCTCCCATTTAGTCTAAAAGCTATAAATTTAAAGCATAAATCATTAATTTAAAACATGTGTAAAGTAATTCAAGTGATACCAATCAAAACCCCTCAACCTAAATTCAAACTTATTAATTTAAACCAAATGGATAATGAGTAAATAAATGCCACAATGTAAAATTAAAGTTAGGGAATGAGATACATGCCTAAAAGACATAAGAAAATAAAGTGAATTCAAAGTTTGGTGCTCGAATAATGAATTCACGATAAAACCATTAAATGTTTTTGAGTTTAAGAGAGAAAGAGAATGATTTGATCATCAAAATCTGAAAAGAATGGGGTTATTTTATGTTAAAATATCTTACAAAGGGTAGAAAGACCAGAAGTCCCTCACCCCAAGTTGAAAAAATAAAACTAGAAAAATTTAATATAGAAGCATGGCACGACCTTATTACGGAGGTTATCCTCCATTCCATGCCCTTATCACGGAGGTTAACCTCTATTGGATGCTAATATCACAGACTCTCACTACCTTGGTGTCCCAAAATGTCCCTGAACCTCTTCTAAGAATTTCTAAACTTTCTTTGAATACCCTTTTAACATCTCTCAACTTAGTTAAAGTCAAAAATTGATATTACGCATGTGTGATGGTCAAAAATTAAATTCGTGAAATTTTTAGGGGTATTATAACAAGTGTCATCATGAACCTTGGTTTTTGCATCATGAAAAATTAGTGTTAGAGCAGCCAGCTTTCATTGGTCTCATCAGTGTAAAAATACAGAGTCTAGTAGAGTCTCATGAATCGGTATGTAGACGTCCATATCTATCTTTGAGAGGCTATAATAAATCTTTAGGAAACATCTATTATTTCATTTTATATTATGTGGTTCTTTTATACCTTGTGTTCTAAGTTATATTTTACTCTTTTCTTTGCAGATGATGAGACTTTATCCCATAAGGCTAGAGATATAGAGTTATAACTTGATGAGAGGGCTTAGTTTAGAGGGTGAGTTGTGAGCCTTCGATAAGCTCGAGGTAGTGGATGGGTATGAGGATCTTCCCTGTCTAGTGGTAGCCCTAAGGGGATATCCCCTAAGCCTTGAGTTGATTATACTTGAGATATAGGGCCTATTTGATCCTATAAAGTTCTTCTACCACAATCTTAAAGGAGTTGTTTATTCGCTTGCTAACCTATTTGGAGAGTGCTTCTTTCAGTGCACCTAGTATTTCTCTAACTTTGAGTATTGTACCTCCGTCTATGACAGAGTATCCCTATGGGTTCCTTCAGTTCTGAGTATGGATCCTCCAGTAGTAATGACATCTACTTGTGGTACCCATAGACTCAGAGTGTTGTTCCTCCTTCTATGCCAGCATCTGAGTATGGTATTTCGAGTCTAGGAGTTTAGCCTTATTCTATAATACCTCCTTAGGTGAGATCTCATCCAACCAGATTTACTATTTCTCATATTATTTTGAGTACAGTTATGTCTTCTGAAGATCATAAAAGGTTTGAGAGGTTCATTTATTTGGGTCCTCCTATATTTAGTAGTGATGTAGATGAG
The DNA here is from genome assembly GCF_002878395.1 of Capsicum annuum. Taxonomy (NCBI): domain Eukaryota; kingdom Viridiplantae; phylum Streptophyta; class Magnoliopsida; order Solanales; family Solanaceae; genus Capsicum; species Capsicum annuum. The sequence continues at coordinate 157,925,392 of NC_061121.1, read as the reverse complement.
GATTTTTATGAGTTCTTGATTGAATTTTGTAAGAATTTGCATAAACTTTTGTCACTTGAGTCATATAGGGTTGCGTATACGACTTACCAATTGAGAGATGAAGATAGGGATAGTTAGAGGTAACTTGTTAGTTAAAGACCTTTTAGTGTACCAGAGATAACTTGGGATTAGTTTGATGAGCCTTTTTAGATAGGTTTGTGTTGTCCAGTCTGAGGTATCAGATAAGAGATTAGTTTAATCACCTGGAGTAGGGCCCTATATCTATTATAGAACATGATGCATGTTTTTATGCCTTGTCTAGATATTCTTATGCTAGTATTTCCATTGGTCTAAAAGGATTCAGATGCTCATGAAAGGTTTGGATGTTTTGTTTTATTTTTCTACTATGTAGATGGAAGTATCAGGAGTATTATTTTAGAGTATAATAGATCATACTAAGATGAATAACTCTATTCTTTGAGTGTCTTTGGGAGGCACCAAGAGGGTGTGCTATCAAGGCGAGTTCAGAGGTCATACTCCTAGAGATACAGATTCTAGAAGTTCTTACAGGTATCATAGTAGACCATTTTAAGTAGCCTTGTAGGGTTCAGGTAATGGGTTTTCTATTTTAGAAACTTTGTGTTGTTGTTATAGCTCAGTCTACCTTCTTTTATTGATTTGAGTCATAGAGGTTACTTTGCATATGACGAGGTTGGCCATGTGGCGGAGGACTATCTTTGCCATATTTCCAGGGCCACTCATATATCTGTTGTAAGAAGTAGAGGGTCTACTAGAGGTTTGCGAGGTAGAGTTAGTGGTAACTATAGTAATAGTCCCAGGGCTACTCAATCTAGTTTGGTCGTGGATAGTGCTATGCCATACCTGCCAGACCAGAGGTAGAGGCTTCCAACGTTGTTATCATAGGTATCTTCTCTATTTGTTTTAGATATATATATATTTTATTTGATCTGGGATACACTTTCTCCTATGTGGCTATATATTTTTCATTGGGTTTTGGTCCTACTAGTGAGACTCTTGAAATGCAGATCTGTGTATCTACCCCTATAGGAGACTCTTTAGCGGTAGATTGATTACATCGATCTTGTATTGTGACTTTTGTTGGGCCTGATACTTGGAAAGATCTGATTGTCTTAGATATGGTAGATATTGATGTCTTCCAGGGTATGGATTGGTTAGCTCCTTATCATGCAGTCCTAGATTGTTATGCTAAGGCAGTAAGCTTAGATTTTTCGGGTGTTCAAAGGATATCTTGGAAGAGTGTTCTTCATTTGAGTCTGAGAAGAGTTATATCTTTCCTTCAAGCTCATTGTTTGGTTGAAATAGGATACTTATTTTATTTTGCTCATATTGTGATACTAGTATTATTTCACCTTCTGCTTTGGATTTTATTCATATTGTTCATGAGTTCATGTATATTTTCCTTTAGGATTTTCCTGGTATGTCTCTGGATCATGATATTAATTTTACTACTGATGTTGAGCCAGACACCAAGCCTATTTTTATTCCTCTTTATGGGATGGTCCAATAGAGTTAAAGGAATTGAAGGATCAGTTGTAGGAGTTGTTGGATAAGGGATTTATCTGACCTAGTGTATCACCCTATGGTGTGCCTATGTTGTTTGTGAAGAAAAATGATGGGTCTATGCATATGCGCATTGATTATCAACAAATATACAAGGTGACAATTAAGAATAAGTATCCTCTTCCTCGTATTGATGATTTATTCGATCAACTTCAAGGTGCTTTGGTGTTTTTTAAGATTGATTTAACGTTCGAGTAGCACCATTAAGAAATAAGGCTTTCGATATCCTAATGACTTTTTTTTGACTTGGTACGATCATTGTGAGTTCTTGGTCATGTCCTTCAGGTTATCCAATGCCCAGTTGCGTTCATGGGGTTGATAAACTGGATATTTCGACCGTATCTCAACTTTTTTGCCATTATATTTATAAATGATATCTTGGTTTATTCCAAGAGTGAGGCTGACCATGAGGAGTATTTGCAAATTGTGCTTTAGAGGTTAAGGGATGAGAAGTTGTATGCTAAGTTCTCCAAGTGTGATTTTCGGTTAGAGTCTATCTTTTTCTTGGGTTATATGGTCACCAATGATGGTATTATGGTTGGTCCGACCAAGGTTACAATGGTTTATGACTGGGCTAGGCATACTTCTCCTACCAAGATTTGGAGTTTATTGGTTTGCCAGGTTACTATCGATGCTTTGTTAAGGCTTTTTCATCTATCACAGTTCCATTGACTAAGTTGACTCAAAAGAAGACTTTTTTACAGTGGTTCGATGCTTGTCAGTTAATCTTTCAAAATCTTAAGGATTTATTGACTTCAACTCCTATCTTGACTTTACCCAAGGAGGGTGTGAGTTTCATCGTCTTTTATGATGCTTCTGGTGTTGGGTTTGGTGTTATGTTTATGCAAGGGGGTAAGGTGATTATGTATGCTTCTCTTTAGTTGAAAGTCATGAGAGGAATTACTCTAGCCATGATTTGTAGTTGTCCACAGTTATTTTTAATTTGAAGTTGTAGAGGCACTACTTGTTTGGAGTTCATTGTGTGATCTTCTCATATCATCGCAACCTTCAGTATTTCATCACCCAGAGAGATCTTAATATGAGGAAACATTGTTGGTTTGAGTTACTTAAGTATTATGACTTGACTATTCTCTATCCTTTGGGCAAGGGTAATGTAGTTCTGGATTCCTTGAGCCAAAAATCGACTACCATGGGTAGCTTGGCACATCTTTTGACGCAAGAGAGTCTTTTGGCCTTAGAGGTTTAGTCTCGAGCTAATGACATAGTTAGGCTTAATATTTTGACACTAAGGAGTGTTTTAGATTTTGTAGATCATAGGTCTTTCTTGATGGGGTGGATTCGGAAAAATCAGTTTGATGATGTTAGGTTGAGGGTGATTCGAGATAAGGTGTTAAGTGGTGGGGTTAAGGAAGCCTCGCTTGATTCTGATGGTGTTTTGAGGATTAGAGCCCGAGTTTGTCTGCCAAGTGTGGGTGATTGGATTAGATTAATTTTAGAGGAGGCTCATTGTTCGAGGTATTTCATACATCGGGGAGTGACTAATATGTATCATGACTTAAGACAACATTACTGGTGGGGTGGTATGTGTCACGACCTGCTTAACGAGTTGTGATGACACCTATTAAAACCCACCAGTAGGTAAGCCAACACCATAACCGAAGCTAAGGCAATGGCTTACTTTGGTAGAATAAATAAACACAATCATAAACAACAATGTTCCACAATAGACAGTCAACTACGGATACCAATCCCACGACCCAGTAATATCAGTGCAAGAGCATCTGAGTTAGACAATAGGAAATAAAACTCGTAGTCTAAATAGTCTTATACATTAGTCTTGAATACAAACAAATGAATAAAGATAGGAGGGAAATGGGCGACTCGAAACTCCAAGAGCTCACCTTGTCTACGGAAGATCAACACTGGACGATCTCAACTCCGCGGCAGCAACTAGTACTTGGCTCTGCACCAAAGAGGTATTAGAAGTATAGTATGAGTACCAAAACAATGGGTACTCAATAGGCATCATCGGCCCGCAGAGCTAAATTATGATATAAAGATGATACAAAGCAAGATAATATCTTTAAGTCAAGGTACAGAATCGAGCCAGAATCATCTTCTTCATTACTATGCAAAATGACTAACCAACTAGAACAATAATACATCTCATATCAATACATACCAAAACCGTCATATAAAATGAGTTATCGATTCGGAAGCATAAAGCAACATATATACAATTAAAATTGCATAAATACCACGTTCAACATCCATACAACCATCAGAGCATAAAGTAAAAGAACTCACTATGGTGCCCCATACCACCCGAAAGTACACCTGAAAGAACATAAAGTAAAGAACTCATCATGGCATCCTATACCACTGAAGAGGGCATCATAGATCATATCATCAATGTATCAAGATATGTATATAACCAACTCATATTTATCCATTTTTTCCACATTCCCCATCAACGGTCCTTGCAAAGATCCATTATCAGCATTAATAACCGTAATTGAAATAACATATACCAAGGTAATTGTAACCATAGTCATATATCCATTTAGATATCTATGATATCGATAAATCTATCCATTCATTATTGACTAACCAACACTTATTATTATTAGGATACTAATTCACTAGTCCATATAGGTTCTCCATTATAGCCTAACCGATTCTTTACTTAAACCTTAATCACGGGATAACACTAACTATTAGTCAATAAATTGCCAACACCCACATCTAGTCAAGGTACACTATTAATCCTAGATGCCGTTTGGCCAAAGCTTACTTCTAGTAATCATAGGTGCACAAGTCATCAAATAGGAACAAGGTTAAATATCCTCAATGTACACATCTATCTATGAACCAACACCTCTTAAAATCTAGCATCATAATCTACAAATCCTCATTTAACAACCCAACGACATTATACTTTAGTCATCAATACCATTAATCATCACCAATGCTAACCTATTATCACCATTGACCACATAACAACCACAATTTCTAGTTATCACATTTCAACTATCATGGCCATTACTTAGTATTCTAGACTTCTAGTCATCAAGTAAATTAGTCACTTAGTAGTCAACTAGTTACTACACAACTCATTCAACTTGGAAATATTCCTTAGTTAATCCTTTATTCAAGCCAAACATGCCCATTGGGCAAATTCATATTTCTACACAAGATTCCACTACTAATTAGCCGTAACTCTTCAATTGATATATTCCATTTCTACTCACCATTTAACTCTAGTGAGAACCATACTACCAAATAAGTGATTAGGATTAAAGAATTATAACCAACATCCTAAGAAAATTATCATATCTTCAAGGCACACATGGATGTAATCATATAAAGGCATAATCACACATACACATATATACACATGTTTACCATAGATAACATCTATATATCCTCTGGATATACCGGACACCATAATATCATAAATATACCCTCTGAATATATAGGGCATTATAATATCATCAATATATCCTAGGGTTGTATCGGGCATCATCATAATATTAATATATACTCTGAATGTGCCAGGCATCCTAATATCATCAATATATTCTCCGAACATTCCGGCATCACAATATCATTAATATATCCTCCAAACTTACCGGGCATCATAATATTACCAATATATCCTCCATAGACACCAGGTATTATAATATAATCAATATATCCTCCAGATATACCAGGTATCATCATACCATCAATATATTTTTCGAACATACCGGGCATCATCATATCATCAATATATCCTCCAGAATTGCCAGGCATCATAATATCATCAACAATTCACTATAGCATCAATATTCATCATAAAATCAATATATGTATAAATATGTATGTAGTCAAATCATTCACAAATACAAGCCCCACAATAATAAATTGTAAGAGAAGCAAGAAAAGATATATCATAGTATCTCACCATTCATTATCAACACATTATAATAGCAAGTACATGAATATGCATATCCAAATGGCATATATAATCAACACATTATTGGACTTGACATGAATATTAGCATGGTCAATTACAAGACATGATTATACTTTCTAGAATCTCTCTTATTGGGCATGATTCACAATACTAGCACAAAATAGATTCTCTGGCACAAACATAAGTTTAGTCACTAGGCTAGAGCATAATATAAGTAATCACATAAATCAAGGCTCACATAGTAAACTAGATAATAAATCAAGTGATAGCATAGTCATGGAATCAATTTACAAGATTATCCATTGCTATTTGAGTGATGACAATAAGATCACAATCAAGCATGCAAATTATTTCTGAGTCAACATCATGAATAAACCATTTACTGGGTTTAGCCATCATATTTCCAAAAGCACATTTTAGGTGTTCAACATGTATCTAGGTTACTAATGAAGTTACATAGTTCAAGCTTAAGGCAGGTCAAGTTTCACTTCTAATATCCCAAATTATCTTCTTTAAGTCTAAATTCTACCTAGAATTATACTAGGTTATCTACATTATGTCTCGAAGTCTTATCAATCCACACTAGTTCTATAGGACAATTCCTCCTCAAGTATTACTCTTAAGTTATCCCAACATCTTAGGCCAATTTCACCACTAGGCATATCTAGGTCAACTTACTCTTAGGGTGAGTGAGAAAAGTAACTTTTGTCTAACTAGAGAATTCTCACGCTATTCATGAGATGAAAAGTCCAACTAACAAAGGTTCTAGACTATGGGTCAACTATCACACTTTATGTGTTCAAAAGCCTAAGTGATTTAATTAATCCCAAACACTGCCATTTACTATTTCAATATCTAAGACCTCGCCCAATCTTATCCAAATATCATAATTATACTATAATAAATCTCAATCTAGCACAAGTATGCCTAACTTACCTTGAATTTGAATAGCTCATTAACCAACAATCTTCACTTTCCCTTTCCTAAAAAATTCTTCAATAAGCCATGCTATCAAAAACATAATCGATAAATTATTATGAGAATACCAACACCCATAGTGAACCATTATGCTTCGGGTCCAAAACAACACCAAAAATCCCCCAAGTGGGTCCTACATACGGGAAATGAGTTTCTGAAGCCAGCCCACTGTTCAAATACAATTAGAGAGTTATATCCCTCAAGAAATTTGAACAAAACAACCATATTTGGGGCTAAAATCAAGCCTCAAGCCATTTAGGGTTTTGGATCTTACAATCAAGAATATATCACTAAAATTAAAGGAATCTTACCTTAGATTCAATGCTAATCACAAATATACAAGTTGTTTAAGCTTTCAATCAACACCTAACGCACACTATAAATACTACTCTGTCCGTTAGTGTTGTAGAGGCTTAAGATAATAAAGAAATAACTAATTTTTGGCCAAGGCAAGCTTTTAAATATCCCATCTAAGGTCTTCAGGAGTGGCGATTGCTCACCCATGCTATCTGCGATCATGGCCATCGTGATTGCACCAAACCCATATGATCGCGGTACCTCTAGATAAATCAGAAGACATCTGAATCTTGAAATGATTCCAAGTTTTAGCTAATATTCCAAGTTTTAGCCAATGCCTTGGGATGCATCTGGAATCTAATATGAGCAAAAAAAATATGCAACTATATTAATTTTGATGTTATGAACACATTAGCAAAGTCGGATTATCCATCTGATATTATTTCTACCAAATATAGGTCCCATACTCAATTTTCTAATTTATCAACTTTTCGACCAATCAAAAAACATGGAAATAGTTCTAAAGAGCAAATAAACTATCTAGTAACTGAATTATCAATTTTAACAAGTTATAAATAACTTGAGACAACTATGGAAAAGCTCTAATGATGAAAATAAGTGAAATCATAAGAAATACCTGAAGGGTCATTACAATTTTAGAAGGGATGTAGTGGATTTTGCAGCTCATTGCCTGCGTTGAAAGTAGGTAAAGGCCAAGCATCTTAGGCTAGGTGGCTTGTTTAAGAGGTTACCCATTCCTGAGTGAAAGTAGAAGCAGATTACTCTAGACTTCATAACTAGATTAACTCATACTTTCCATGGTCCTGATAGTTTTTGGGTCATCATGGAATGATTGATCAAATCTACTTATTTTATTTTGGCTTAGGTTTTTTCAATGATGAGAGTTTGGTTCATATCTATGTTTTGTGATAGGTTTTCTTCATGGTGTGCAACTTTCCATCATCTCAAATTTAGGTTCAGTGTTCACATCTCACTTTTGGAAGACCTTTCTAGAGGAGTTGGATACCTAGGTTGATCTTAGTACAACTTTTCACCCCTAGACTGTCAGTCAGTTGGAGTACACTATTTATGTTTTAGATAATATTCTTCATGCTTGTGTGATGGATTTTAATGGTCAATGGGAGCATCATCTAGCTTTGGTAAAGTTTGCGTATAATATAACTACCATTCCAACATTAAGATGGATTCTTTTGATGCTTTGTATAGAAGGCGTTATCGCTTTCCAGTTGGTAGGGTTGAGGTTTTAGAGATTTCACCTCGAGGTATGGACTTTCTTTGTGAGGCTTTGGATAGAGTTTGGACCATTTAGGATAGGATTTGAGCGACTTAGACTACATAGAAGTGTCATGTGGATCATAGACTTTGTGCCTTGAGATTTATTTTTGGTGATTGTGTTATCCTTCATGCATCGCCCATGAAGGGCGTGAAGAGGTTTTGGAAGAGGGGCAAACTTAGACCTAGGTATATTAGACCTTTTGAAATTCTTTGAGCTATTTGGGATGTGGCTTATGAGTTAGCTTTGCCCCTAGATTTATTAGATAATCAATTAGTTTTTCATGTTTCCATGCTTTGGCATTACATTTTTTATGAATGTTATATCATTCATTGGGATTAAGTGCAGTTATATGAGAGGTTGTCTTTTATTGAGGAGCCCATCTCCTTCTAGCTAGGGATGTCTGCATTCTAGAGATATTCCAATGGTTATGGTCCAGTAGAGACATCGGCCAGTAGATGAGTTTACTTAGAAGGTTGAGTCTAATATATATGGTAGTTATCCCCATCTTGTCTCTAATTTATGTATTTCTCTCACCTTTAGTTCGAGGATGAACTAGATTCTTAGTGGTAGATGATTTAAGGACCTAATTTTTATTGATTTATGTGAGTTATTTAGTTTTATGTGAAATGACCATTTACAATTCCTTATGGTTGCATTATGGTATTTCTTAGGTGAGAGTATAATTGGCATAATTCTCAATGCATTTTGATATGATTTGTGTGAGATTATGATTTTTTGTGGTTAAAAGGGCTTATTAGTTGACTTTGATCAACATTTATTGGTCTTTGTGTTAAATGGCAAAACAAACTATGTAATCAGGTCTAGAATATCGATTTTAGGTTGTTAACATGGTTGGTGTGGTTTTATCGCTCTTATATCTCATTTTGACCCTCAGTTCAAAATGTTATAAAACTGGCTTTCGAGGGTCAACTTTGTGAAAATGATGTTTTTTTAGAAAAATCTGGAGTTGTCATTGAGTTTGGAGTGTTTAATTTGATAGGGTAGCATAGTTCATTTGTGTTCTTGAGATTATGAATGAATCTCGAGAGACCTGGGAAGACTTATCCTTCTCCAAGTCTCCAGCTGGTGCACCACTCAACTGGTGCACTTGCTTAGACGACGTATTGGTCGCTTAAGAAACTAGCACCCAACAGAGGGTATCATATAAGTGACTCTCTATCACTTAGCTGACAATTGCTTAAGCAATATCCAAGTCGCATACACAACAAGGGGGTCAACCGATGCCTAGTTGCTTAAGTAATGGCTGCTTAAGCGACATAGTAGTTCCTTAAGCGATGCCTGTGTGGATTATATCCCTTATTTTTGTGATTTTTCACCATTTTTGAGAGTTGGAGTTAGGGTTTTGTGTTTTTGGGAAATTTCTTCCATTTTTAGATTGGGTATGCTCTAAAATTCATATTTCCATTATATTTCTTCGATTATTATCTTCTAAATATCATTAAAACTATAATTTGAAAGTGAAAATTGGGGATTTTGGCCTAGAAGTCCAAAATTGGTATTTTCTCGATTGAAACCCTAACTCTAACTCATTTTCACTTGGGTTTTTCTATAATTTTCTTTTATCATGAAAAATATATTTTTGGACTAAAATTCCAATTTTACCCTTTTTTAAAAAACTCATTTTGGAGGTCCATTTTGACCCTGACCTAGAAATGGACAAGATGTGTATCATTAGCTTTCTTTTTACATTTAGATTTTATATTTGTGTATTTTAGTTGATTTCAAGTCTGTTCGTGAGGTGAAACCTCAGTGTTGAAGGCTTGTTTATACTAATTTTCAACGTTTGAGGTAGGTTATGGTTTAAATTTCTTCAAATTAGGTTGGCCTGCTAATATAAATATAAATCATGTAAAGAGTTTGGCAACCATTCATAAAAATGGCTATATTATTGTGTTGTGCCCATGTGGAGGTCTATATTGTGGTGAATTAGTGGTTGTGAGACATTATTTGCTATGTGTGACCATATGGGGTCTTATATGATGTTGTTGGCTTTGTGTATGTATATTTGATTATATCTTTTCTAATTAAAAAGGCTAAATTGGAGTCTATGTTGCATCAATAGCATATTATTATGTATTTTAATCCATTGGCATATGAAATACATTTGGATTCATGGATGGTTGGGTTATTGAGTGGATTCTAGCTCATATTGTTGATATATTGATTGGATTTGGAAATTCATGCTGGTTGGTTGTGAGCATTATATCTGCATATCATATACATTCACGAAATATTGGTACCACCATGAAAATATTAGAAACACTGCTTTTTCTGATTGAAAATGTAACTTCTTTAAAAAAACCTCTACTAATGGATGTGGCAGAGAAAAGTGGTGGATATTGGTATTAGATATTAGATATTGGATTGTATATGGGTTGAAAATCCCCATTGGTCCTACCTTGAATCACATCTCGGTAAGTGTATACGAAGGTTGTGTGACTACCTCGAGCATCACATCATCATCATCATCATCATTGCCTGTCATATGTATTGGGCTCATTTTGTGTTGTATTATTGTCTTTGATATGACATTTGTCTATTTGTACTTATTTATTATACTTGTATTTGGTATACATGTATATTTATGCCACTTTCCCATACTTGTGTTTAGTATATATGTATAGTGTAGAACTATTAGTGAAGATAGAGTTGGATACCCTTAGGGACATTTTATGATTGCAGGTGACTTTCCCATTGTGTTTATTTTATATGCTTTATTTTCTAACATTTCTCAGTCGTCGTATGATATCTAATGAGTACAAGTAGACCATAATCACCCCTACTATGCCCTTTCGATGTAGATTCTGGTACAAGTGCGTTGTATGACAGCTGATTCAGGCAGTACTTGGAGTCTGTTCGCGGTAGTGGTTGACCTATGCTTTTAGAGTTGACCTTCTATCTCTTTATTCATAGATCACGTCTTAATTGTATTCGGAGAAGTTTTTTTTCCTTTTTGTATTATCATTGTATCTTTTGACAGTCGAGATATATTTAGTAGTTCTTGCACCGTGACACTAGGTTTTGAGATATTAGATGATATCTTTGGTTATGTATTTATGCTCTTACTATATATGTGTGGTTTGACCCCGTTCTAGGAGTCTTGCCTTATGTTTGGTATTGATTTCCCAATTCATATTAGTTTAGGTGATTGGTTTACTTGTCAAGGATTTCTGCGACAAACACCATCATGTTCATTAGTTTTTGGGTCATGACACTAAGAGGGTCTCTATAAAAAGACATGTGGTCTTTGATGAGAATATGCTTCCCTATGTTCGACTAGAATAGTCTACTCCTAATACTTTACTTACCTAGATATTTTTCTTGAGTTTTTCAGTATACAAGATGTACCTCAATCAATGAGTGGTTTCACTTTAGAGGAAGTGCTGCACACCACTACCACCCTAAAGCCTCTTAAACTATTCCCAATATTGATGAGTTTGTTGATGATACAGTATTAAAAGATAGTGGCCATGATCTACCAGAGAAAAGATCAAATGGTAAAGGTGATAAATCTACTGATTTTGATACCTCTGTTGGTGATGAAGCAAAAAATCCTGATCAAACTTTAGTTTATAATCCATCACACGTCCAGAGATTGATATTTTAGGATGGTCCAATAAAGTGGAGTCCACTTAGAATCCTGAACCCTCTATCAACACAAATGAGAGTACAGAACAAAAAGTTTCTACGAACATATCAAGAAATCAAATGATGACTAGATTGAACACAAAAAATAATCCTCACACAACTCTATTTGCAACAAGGAAGTGACAGCTACTGAGCTTAAAAATGTGGATCAAGTACTTAGGATCCCACATTGGTATGAAGCTATAAAAGAGGAAGTTGATGTCTTGCATAAAAATTAAACATAGGTTCTAGTACCCAAAATAGTTGAAATGAATGTAGTTGTATCAAAATATGTGTTCAAAACTATGTTATGTCAGATGGCTCAATAGACAAGCATAAAGCCAAGTTGGTTGGCAAAGGATTTTCTCAGCTTGAAGGAGTTGATTCTGAAGAAATATTCAGCTTTGTTGTGAAAGAAACAACTATATGGGCGTTACTATTAGTAGTAGTATACTTGGCCCATTAGACAACTTGATGTTAAAAATTCATTTTTGCATAGACATCTAGAAGAAGAGGTTTACATGGTACAACCACCAGGCTATCCTCAATTTCCAAGTTATGTCTTCTCTTCAAAGAAGGCACTATATGGTCTTAAACAAGCTCCTATAGCTTTGTTTGACAGGTTTAGCATGTTCTTGCTGCATTATGGATTCAAATGTATTAGAGATGACCCATCTTAGTTTGTCCTACAATGCAAGAAAGGTAATGTTTTCCTTCTACCCTATGTGGATGAAATTTTAAGCACATGTAGCTTCCTTACTCATATTCAAGATATAGTTACAACACTTAAGAAAGAGTTTGTAATGATAGATCTTGGTCCCTTGCACTTGTTTCTTGGAATAGGCGTTGTCTACTTTGGTGGAGGCATTTATCTAAATCAAAAGAAAATATGCCAGTGGACTTCTCAGAGACACTAATATGGATATGTATAGAATTGTTGCCACACCATTAGCATAAAATCTTGTATTGTAGGAAGCTCAAGGTAGTCTTATGGATGCTTCAATAAATTGAAGTATTGTAGGCAGTCTTCAGTACTTCACTTTGATACAACCTTATATAGCTCATGCAGTTAACCATACAAGTTAGTTCATTCAATCTCCAAAGATTAAGAACTTACAGGTTGTGAAATGAATCCATAGGTATGTGAGAGGGATAATACAACTTGGACTTAGGTTGATCGTAAAATCACCAATGAGTCTGTATGGATACTCTGATGTAGATTAGGGTAGTTGTATCATGAAAAGAAGATCAACTATAGAATATAAAATATATCTAGGTGCTAAATGCATTACATGGAACTTTAAAAAGTAGAATCTAGTTGCCAAGTTAAACATCGAAGCTAAATGGAGTATTGGATTCTACTACAACTAATATATTTTAGATCACTTATATACGCAGAGATATTGATGCCACTCTAACAACAAATCCAATATTTTCTTTTGACTACCTTAGTGAATTGTTCATGATAGTAAATCTGGTGCTACATGCTAGAACCAAACACGTGGAGATACACTATCATTTTGGTAAAGAAAAGATGGTTAGGGGATAACTCATAATATACATTGTTCAATCACAAAACTAGCTTACTGTTATACACACTAATGAATTTACCAAATAATAGTTTACAAGCTTTCAAAGTAAGCTAGGAGTGGACAATCCTCCTCACACTATCTTGAGAAGATATATTGAAGACTAGAGTTAGGACTCTGCTAGCCAGTCAACTATGCTAACTTTGTATTATACTTAGGAGACAATTTGACTTGTGCATATGATAAGAAGTAGTAGTGTATTACACTTAGGTTTATCTAATATTACTAGCAGTTAACTTTTGTAGTTTAATTCTATTAGAACTGTATAATTATACACAAAGCACAACCTATATAATAAGGCATTATGCAGTAGTTGAAATACACGACTTGCACCAATAATATTGAGCTTTCTTTTCTATTTTAAGCCTTGTTTTTTCTAAAACTGGGGCACCTAACTCTTGGTATACTAGGATTAATGGTAAATTAAAGTTGAATTAAGAAAAATCTTACACTAACACTAACTAGAAAAAATGTTTTCAAATCAACTTTAGGTTAGGGACTTCTTATGACCTGAAATAACATCTAATACTCATATCATGCATATGTAATAGTTCTTGGAACTTGAAATTTAATGGGATTGCGAACAAAAACTATTTTTAAATGATTGCTGGACTGAAGGTAACCAATAAGCCATATGATGACTCATAGGTGGATACCACAACCTATGAGCTCCAATCGTTACCATTGGGAGAAATTTCATTCTACCGGACTTTTAGGCTTTCACTCAGGATGGCACACCTAATGAGTCATTGGCACTGACGATGACACACTGGCTAAGTTGTATTGTGAAGAATTTTTTTATTTTTTTGACTAGTTTTTTATGTCAAGTCTGAGACATAATCTTAGGGACTCTTTAGATGTTAAAATTTCTCCACCTTAGAAACATTAATCCATGAATAAAGACTAATTAGTTTAGAAAGATAAGGAAAAAGTTGCAATTCCAACACTATGTTTTAAAAGCTAAATATTGGCGTACTTACTAATATGTGACTGAAAAATAAGCTGAGCAGAATTCACAAAAAATCATGCATACTAAGAGCGTAATAATGATTGATGAGAAGCGAGACTGATAAAATTTCTACAAAAGAAACCATTAACTAAAGCTGGGATTGAACTAGAAGGTAAAAAGGTGATGATACTTGGTCACCAAACTTGCTTATGCTCCTCAGTAACTTTCTCAACTAGTCAATTTATGAGTCTAGCTAATTATCATGGTTGAGAATGATTTAGAATATGAATAAAGGTTCAACTATATTTGCACATAGAACGGATGTACATAAGATATCACATGGAATATGCATAGACATGAAACTTAGAAGAGTTTGACCAAAAAGAAAGAGGGGAAATACTAAAGTTGGTAGTTGGATTCATGAAATTATTTGCTGGCTATAAGGAGAAAATTCATACTAAGATTTTTAAACTTACCTAAAATAATCATGAAGAAAACTTACGATAGAACTATAAAGCAATAAATGATGGTACAAAATTTTTGATATTCACTGTGAAATAAAATGTGTCTCCTCTAATGTTCATTGTCAGAAGTTCTAGTGGAATCTAAAGAAAAGAATCACAAGCATGGCCTAAGCAAGATATACAACTGAGGGATTTTAACATGGTATAAGGATCCTAGTCTGCTGATTTGTGTTCATAGTAAAGAGAATGGTATAGATTTAACCATGAGAAATCACTAGTATAAAATTTTGGAGCATGAAGCAAGAGTTTCCTGGGATTAAATAAATAATAGAAATACTATGTTTTTACAAAATGGCTAACAACTTTCCAACTTCTCAATTATGGTCTTTATTATGATACACTGCATTTTACAAGCTTCACTTCAAGTTCTCTTAAGGGTACACTATTCAAAGTTGTTGAAGCAAAGTCTAACTGGATGCTCTTATCATGTTTGGATCTAATTCAAACCATAAGGTATACCTCATAAAATGAATGTGATAGTCTTAGTGGCATGAATTTCAATTCTATACCCACTAGGGTCAAACTTTTTGCAACCAAATTACTAGCTAGCCAACTCTAATATCTAAAAAGTATGTCCACAAAGCATCTAAATATACCACTCACCTATCACCAACTCCACTACCATAGCATACTCAATGTCATAGAATGAGTCTCCTAGAAAGATATAGATAAGAAGGATACTGCAGAATCATGACTTAAGGATACCATAACAGTTGATGCTAAACTGGGGTCTAAGGTGTACAACTTAGCATGAACAAAAATATCCAAGAAATTTGGTTTGAGAATATTCCTGATGTATATTTTACTAAACATTAAGAATGGAATGTGGGTACATGTGACTGAGCCTGCTGAGAAATCATAGGTGCATGAGTTATGAGCCATGTAATGAGAGACTGATATTCATAGCTTCATAAATCATGATTTGGATTTCTAAGCAAGATTATTAATCTTTATACTAAGAATTGAGAATAAACGTATATTTATATGGAGTGCACATTGTGAAAATACTTTGCTAAGACTCCATTGATGGAGCTAAGAAGAGGAAAAGAATCAAAATTATAACTGTTTCAAAACTTGTTTATTACAATCAAATTGTTGTGCCTTATATAGGCAACAAAATATCTAATAACTACATTTCTTCTAGAACACTCTATTTCGCAACTCATTGCCACTGACAAATTATTGTCTAACAACCTCTAAAAACTTATACAGCTGACTCAGCAATATGCTCCTAACTAGTTGAATGCCTACTTCTATCAGTATTACACATCAGTGGAATAGGTAGTCGTGTATGTTCCAAAACACTCCCCCTCAAGCTGCAGGGTACATAACATTCAGCACACTAAGCTTGCTAAGTAAGTGGGCATGTTGAGAAAGACATAGGCCCTTGGTAAGTAGATCAGTAAGTTGATCTATAGAGTGAACATATAGGGACTTAATCAATCCATCCTTGATTTTGTCCCTAATGAAATGACAGTCAATATCAATGTGTTTGGTTCTCTCATGGAACACAGGGTTGTTGGCCAGTTGAATGGCTGAATTACTGTTACTATAAATTGAAATGGGAAGGTTAATAGGTACCTTAAGTTCCTGAAGCAATCCAACTATCCAAGTGAGTTATACAACTGCTGAAGCCTTGCTTTTGTACTTAGCTTCAACAGAACTCCTAGAAACAGTGTATAATACCTCGCATGTTTCTAAGCTAAGAAGTGAATAAGTATTCCTATGTATAAAATCTCCTATCCTATGATTTATACTTGAGTACATGACTTACAATGAATATCCTAGTGATAGGATAGCTTATGATGCATTAAGCATGTTCATATGAGTCACTTAAGGTAATACAAGCTAATAGTTTTTGAAGCCATCAAGTTTTAGTATTTGATTTTGCAAAGGTCATCTTTGAATGAGTATAAATCGATTCTAATATGGTATTTTGGATGATTTAGACCCACAAAATTGTAGTGAATCGAATTATCTTTCAAACAATACCAATTTCACCTTAATCCAATACCCGAGCAAAAAGTTATGCCCATTTTCATGAAGGACAGTAAGCATAGGTGATTGGTTAGGCACCGCCTAACCCAAGCATAGGCAATTAGTTAAGTGCCGCCCAACCCAAGCATAGGCGATCACTTGGGCGCCGCCTAAGTCAATTCCAGGTGTAAAAAACACTCCGTTTTGAGTTATTTTAAAAGGTAATTAAGTCTTTAAATACTCCTTACACGTCCCTAAACTTAACCCTATGAAATATATAGCTTCTAAACATATTAAAACCCTGTTTTCATCTCAAAGATCATCATCTAATAGAACTAAAGGAGAAAAACAACTAGGGTTGCATAATTAAGCTTGAAGATCCGATTTCAAGGAAATTCCTCCGTCAATCATCAAGAATCTTCCTTCTAAGGTATGCATAGTGTTCATCCATGGATTCCTTTCATCCGTGGAGTCCAAGAATCAATCTTTAAAATACAAAATATTATTTGATTGTGGTGATATTATCATACCCATGTTGATGTTTATTTGTTTTCCTCTTTTTCATTATAAAGTATGATTTCTATATTGTTGGGTGTTGATGATCGTGTTGTTGATATTAGGTGATTCCCAAGATGTAATCTTTATATATTTTTCTGAATTCATTATATGACATGAGTTGGAAACACGTAAATTTGGTTGTTCATAATGTATAAATTGCTGATTTCACCTATGCTTAAGATGTGCAGGTAAGGTGTTTGATAAAACGCCTAAGAAACTAGAAATCATGCAATATAGCTAAATTGTGACTAAGTGAAGGATTCATGATATGCCCTTACATTCCAATGACTTATATGTGGATAATGTGCCTTGTAAATATTGTTGGAATACACATGAACTATTCTTATAAGATTATTCTATGTTTACTTGCAAATCGTACTTATGAACAAGATGTATGATAACCATGCAATCCACATGGACTTCCATGCTATTGGTATGTGTTACCAATGTGATTATGCAACGAACATGATATTAAGATTGTGCAAGTACTTTCATGTGATATGAAATCCTTTCCATGCAATACATTGTTGATAACCATGCTTAGTATGAGATCCCTACCTATGATATTATAGATTATGGACTCTACTCTTATGATCAAGTCAATCATGTGTGTCAGTTTCCTTCCATCGAGTCTTGGGGGTACTTGTACCCGAAAACTATAGCTGTGTGCCTAGATCTATGTCATGTTTCACAATATCTAAACTTAAGCTATGATTCCATAGACTTCAGTCATTCATATGACTCAGGAAAACCTCATGTCTTAGTCAGTTGTCAGATATCAGTAACATTCCGCTAGTCAATGGAATTCAGTAAGATTAAGTCATGTACAGGCAGTTATTCATGTCCAGTCCCTCCAGATGGGAGTAGAGGTTAGCACCGAGTGAACCCAAGGATGGGAACTCACCCACCAGTTCATGGTGTGATTCTTAGTAGTCATCCTTGTGTTTCAGAACTACGTAGCAAGCATAGATTGAGACATCTTAACCCGTTAGATTAGGGTTGAAGAGGTGGCTTAACCCGTCAGTTTAGGGTTGATGAGGTGGCTTAACCAATTAGTTTAGGGTTCCCACCATTCTCATTAAGTACCCGCCAAATTACGGTCACTCACAGGCTGTCCTTACCCGTAGCACGGTATTAACACCCTTCCAGTCGGGGCATAGATTGGACCCCAGCTAGCCATAATGGCATACTTAGGGCATGTTGGTTAAACACTACTTCCCACATTTTCAGTATCAATCTCAGTAAAAGAACTCAGGGCATTCTTCAGATTTCAGTATATACAAGACTGTTAGATACAGTCGTCCATGTTATCAGTTTCAATATCAGTCATGAAAGTTATCAGTAAAACATGTATTATATTACAGGTCATGCTATCATGTATTAACGGTTCCAGTTTCTATATATGTATGTTTGCACTCCCACCTTTATATTAGTTAGTTAGTGTTATTCATGCATGAAACCCTTTATGTTTAGCCTACCTTCCTCGTATACTCAGTACTCCAGTTGTACTGACGCATTTGCACTATTGTGCTTTCTTTTCATGTTACACCATAGGTTTCGAGACATGAGCTCCAGCCCAGCAGTAGCGGTAGCATTCCAGTCGTAGAGACACAGTGAGTCCTCATTGATTTGAGGACAATATGATTTGATACATTTATTTATTTCTTCAGTTCAGTTTTATGGAGTTAGTTGGAGACATATTCCTTCAACTCCTTATTCAGATAGTTTAGAGGTTTTCAGATTTATGTTCAGATTTACGTTCAGATTGAGTTGTTTTGGGTATTTTCACCCATATAATTTTATTGAGTTGAACCTTATGGCCTTACAGTTCTATGTATTCCATATTTTTATATATGATTTACAGTATACAAATATAGATATTAGTCATGGGTTAGCTTGTGGTCCCTCAGGGTCATGAGCACCGTATAGCATTTTGGTTCAGCAAATTGAGGTGTTACAAACTTGGTATCAAAGCCTAAGGTTCAATATAGTCCGAAGAAATCTGAAAGCTGCATCTAGTAGAGTCTTGTACGTGGGTGTGTTGCGCACCATATTTATGTGCGGGAGGCTATAAGATGTTTTAGGAACTGTCCCCTTTCTTCATTATTTATGTCATGCTAGTGAGCATAATCACAAGTTAAAATCTCAGTCTAATCCATTCTTTTCTTATTCAAGACCATGGCCCTAAAGAAAAAAAACCAGCCAGCTTCTCAGCCCGAAGATCCTTTGGGCAAACATATTTCCCATGCGGAGTTTAGAGCCATATTTAACACACTTGCTCAGTCCATGGCTGCACAAAATTAATGGCCACCAGTCATTCCGGCCAATCCAGTGGCCACTCCCATAGCAGCTAGGGTTCGGGACTTCACCCGGATGAACCCTCCATATTTCCATAGGTCTAAGTCTGATGAGGACCCTCAGGAGTTCATTGACCAAGTCCAGAAAGTCATTGACATCATGGGTGTTACTTTTATTGAGAGTGCTGAGTTAGCCGCCTACCAGTTATAGGATGTTGTTCATGATTGGTATAAACAGTGGAAGTCTGAGAGGTTAGATGATATAGGCCCTATCGAGTGGGAGGAATTTGTCACGACCTTCTTAGACAAATTCTTTCCCCAAGAGCTGAAGGAATCCAAAGTTCTTGAGTTCATCAACCTCATGCAGGGTAATATGATGGTTAGGGAGTATTCTCTCAGATTTACTCAGCTATCCAGGTATGCTCCTCATGTGGTTGCAGACAATAGAGCTAAGATAAGCAAGTTCATGCCAGGGGTTAATGATAGCATGGTAAAAAAGTGTAGGTCTATGATGTTGATCGGTAATATGACCTTAGCAAGACTCATAACCCTTGCACATCAAGTAGAAGAGCAGAAGTTTAAGACTAGGAAGAGGCATAAAAAGAGAGCAAGGTCAGGTAATTTCAACTTTACCTACCCCAAGTCAGATACAGGAAACCGTTCATAGTTTCACTCCAAGTCAGCAGTTCCAGCTCCTTCCCCTGCTAGCACTCCAGTGCCGAAGTTCAGAGACGGCAATTGAAACAAAGTGCCAGGCTTTAAATCTTAGGGCAGTTTTAGCAGTGCCCGAATAAATTCACTTTGTCAGACTTATGGTAAAAACCACAAGGGTATTTCCAGAGCTGATAGTGATATCTTTTTTCGTTGTGGCAAGCTAGGCCACAGGATTAGGGAGTGTCTGCAGTCAAGTCTTCAGGGTCAATAAAATCATTCTACAACTTAGTCCAGTTGCCCGAACTAGTAGGGTTCCATTTCCAGTGTTACCAGTGGGCAACGCCCAAACAGGCTATCTTTTTCAGTCTCGGCAGGATCAGGAAAATTCTCCTGATGTCATTACTGGTACGTTACAGATTTTCCATGTTCATGTTTATGCTTTGCTAGACCCAGGTACATCTTTGTATTTTGTTACTCCATATATAGCAGGCAATTTCGGAATCAGTCCTAAAGTCCTAGCAGAGCCCTTCTCAGTCTCTACCCCAATGGGTAAAACCATCATAGCCCGGTGGGTATACAAGAACTGCCCAGTTATGATATCTCAGAAACCCACATTAGTAGATTTAGTAGAGTTAGAGATGACTGATTTTGATGTCATTCTCAGCATGGATTGGTTTCATTCCTTCTATGCCATAGTCGACTGCAGAAATAGGATATTTCAGTTTTAGTTCCCGAATGAGCCTATCCTAGAGTGGAACGATAGCATTTAAGCATTTGGGGGTCAACTTGTTTCCTACCTTCGGGCAAGGAAAATGATTTCTAAGGGGTGTCTAAATCATCTCGTGCATGTTAAAGATTCCAGTTCTGAATCTCCTAGCCTTGAAACAGTCCCTATTGTTAGTGAATACTCAGAAAGGGAAATAGACTTTGGCATAGACCTTCTTCCGGATACTCAACCTATTTCTATTCCTCCATACAGATTGGCACCAACAAAACTCAAGGAACTAAGAGATTAGTTAAAGGATCTCTTAGATAAGGGATTCATTAGACCCAGTGTTTCCCCATGGGGTACGCCAGTATTATTCGTGCACAAGAAAGAGGTTCTCTCAGGATGTGTATTGATTATCGTCAACTCAACAAGGTCACGGTCAAGAACAGATACCCTCTTCCTAGGATTGATGATCTATTTGACCAACTTTAGGGTGCCAGTTACTTCTCCAAGGTAGACCTCATATCAGGCTATCATCAGCTCAGAGTTAGAGAATATGATATTTTGAAGACAGCTTTCCGTACTCAGTATGGTCACTTCAAATTTTTAGTCATGTTATTTGGTCTTACCAATGCCCCTACAGCTTTTATGGATTTGATGAACCGTGTGTTCAAGCAGTACTTAGATATGTTTGTCATAGTCTTTATAGATGATATTCTGATCTATTCTCACACAGAGCTTGATCATGCAGACCATCTCAGGATTGTTCTTCAGACTCTTAGGGATCACCAGTTATTCGCTAAGTTCAGCAAGTGCAAATTTTGGCTAAGATAAGTAGAATTCCTTGGCCATATTGTTTCTGGTGATGGAATTAGAGTAGATTCTTAGAAAATTGAGGCAGTAAGAAACTGGCCCAAACCCGTATCTCCATCAGATATTAGGAGTTTCTTGGGTTTGGTTGTCTATTACAGATGGTTTGTTGGGGGATTTTCTTCTGTTGCATCTCCCATGTCTAGATTGACTCAGAAGAAGATTAAGTTTTAGTGGTCATATTTATGTGAGGAGAGCTTTCAAGAGTTGAAAACTTGACTCACCCCTGCCTAGTTCTAGCTATTCTAAATGGTTCAGATGATTTTGTAATCTATTGTGATACATCCAGAGTGGGTTTAGGTTGTTTCCTCATGCAGCATGGTAAGGTGATAGCCTATGCCTCCAGACAGTTAAAGCCACATGAGAAGAATTATCCTACTCATGATCTTGAGTTAGCAGCGGTAGTTTTTGCCTTGAAGATTTGGAGGCATTATCTCTATGGAGTTTATGTAGATGTCTTCACAGACCATAAAAGCCTCCAGTATGTCTTTGTCCAGAAAGATCTCAATCTTTGCCAGAGAAGGTGGTTAGAGCTCTTGAAGGATTACAACATGAGTGTTCTTTATCATCCAGGCAAGGCCAATGTTATAGCCGATGCTCTCAGTCGACTCTCCATGGGTAGTATTTCTCACGTTGAGGATAGTAAGAAAAAGATGGCTCAGGAGATCCATCATCTTGCTAGAATAGGCGTTCGCTTAGTCGATTCTTCAGAGGGTGGTGTATGTGTTCATAGTAGTTCAGAGTCATCTTTAGTTTCTGAGGTAAAAGAGAAAAAAGATAGGGATCCTAGCCTTATCAAGCTGAAAGAGTCAATTCAGAATCAGAAAGTCGAGGTTTTCTCCCAAGGGAGAGATGGTGTTCTTCACTGTCAGGGTCGTCTATGTGGTCTAGGTGTAGATGAATTGAGGCAGCGAATACTTGCAGAAGCACATAGTGCGCGATACTCTATTCATCCAGGGGCCACTAAGATGTACCGTGATATGCTGGAGATCTATTGGTGGAGTGGGATGAAGAGAGATGTTACAGAGTTTGTGGCTAAGTGATCTACATGTCAGAAGGTTAAGATAGAGCATCAGAAACCTAGTGGTTCCATTCAAGAGTTCACCATTCCTACTTGGAAGTGGGAAAAAGTTAACATGGACTTCGTGACGGGTTTACCTAGAACTCGTTATCCACATGATTCAGTCTGGGTCATTATATATAGAATGATCAAGTCAGCTTATTTCCTTCCTGTTCGTACTTGTTATTCTGCTGAGGATTATGCCAAACTCTATATTAGGGATTTAGTCAGATTATATGGTGTTCCACTATCTATTATCTCAGACAGAGGTACCCAGTTCACTTCTCACTTTTGGAAAGCATTACAAAAGGGTCTCGGTACCCAAGTCTATCTCAGCACAGTGTTTCATCCTTAAACATATGGTCAAGTAGAGAGGACCATTCAGACTCTTGAAGATATGTTAAGGGCGTGCGCAATTGACTTTAAGGAAAGTTGGGATGACCACTTGCCTTTGATTGAGTTTGCATACAACAATAGCTATCATTCTAGTATTTAGAAGGCTCCATTGAAGCTCTCTATGGTAGGAGATATAGATCTCTGATTGGTTTGTTCGAAGTTAGTGAGGCCTCAGTCATAGGTCCTGGCTTAGTATTTGACGCCTTAAAGAAAGTTTAGTTGATCAGAGAGAGACTCCAGGCTGCTCAGAGCCGATAGAAGTCCTATACAGATGTTCGTAGAAAGGATCTTAAGTTCGAGGTGAATGACTATGTCTATCTTAATATCTCTCCCATGAAGGGAGTGAAGAGGTTTGGCAAGAAAGGGAGACTCATTCCCTGGTATGTCGGTCCCTTCAGAATTCTTTGTAGCTTCATCAAGGTAGCTTATGAGCTTGCGTTGCCTTCAGATCTAGCCTCAGTCCATCTAGTCTTCCATGTCTCTTTGCTAAAGAAGTGCATAGGTGATCCAACAGTTGTTGTTCTTATTTAGAGCATCGATATTCAGAACAGCCTCTCTTATGAAGAGATTCCAGTCAAAATCTTAGATTATCAGACTTATAGATTGAGGAACAAAGAGGTCCGTCTAGTCAAGGTTCTTTGGCAAAATCAGTCTCATGAGGGAGCTACTTGGGAAGCAGAAGCAGATATGCATACCAAGTATCCTCACCTCTTCCCCGCCAATTCCGATCAATCTCAAGGTAACATTTCTCCTTAATCTTATTCAGTTCATGTTCATGTTTCCAGTATAAACTTGGTACCTATTAACCGTTTCATACTCAGCCATACACTCATGTGTCAGTTGTTCGTGCATCAAATATGCACGAGTTCAGTATGTTTAGTCAGTCATGAGATCAAGTTGTACTTTTTCATGTTCAGCTCAGGTTCTATTGTCT
This sequence comes from Capsicum annuum, assembly GCF_002878395.1. NCBI lineage: Eukaryota > Viridiplantae > Streptophyta > Magnoliopsida > Solanales > Solanaceae > Capsicum > Capsicum annuum. The sequence goes on along the minus strand of NC_061121.1, from coordinate 157,901,155 downwards.
TGTATCGTTAATTAGTAAATTCTCATTCGGGGACGAATGTTCCCAAGAGGGAGATATTGTAATACCCCACATGTTTCTAAGCTAGGAAGTGAATAAGTGTTCCTAAATATGAAATCTCCTATCTGTGATTCATACTTGAGTACATGACATACAAATAATATCCTAGTTATAGGATAGCTTACGATGCATTAAGCATGTTCATATGAGTCACTTCAGGTAATACAAGCTAAGAGTTTTTGAATCCATTAAGTTTTAGTGTTTGATTTTGCAAGGGTCATATTTGAACAGTATAACTCGATGCTAATATGGTATTTTTTTTTTCTGATTTAGACCCACCAAATTGTAGATTATCGAATTAGCTTTCCAACGATACCAATTTTGCCTTAATCCAATACCCGAGCGAAAAGTTATGCCCATTTTCATGAGAGACAGTAAGCATAGGCGATAGGTTAGGCACCGCCTAACCTAAGCATAGGTGATTGGTTAAGTGCCGCCCAACCCAAGCATAGGCGATCACTTGGGCACCGCCTAATTCAATTCCAAGTGTAAAAAACACTGTGTTTTGAGTTATTTTAAAGGTAATTAAGTCTTTAAATACTCCTTACATGTCCCTAAACTTAACCCTACGAAATATATAGCTTCTAAACATATTACAACCCTATTTTGTCTCAAAGTTTATCATCCAAGAGCACTAAAGGAGAAAAACAAATAGGGTTGCATAATTAAGCTTAAAGATCTGATTTCAAGAAATTCCTCTGTCAATCATCAAGAATTTTCCTTCTAAGGTATGCGTAGTGTTCAACCACGAATTTCTTTCATCCATGCAGTTCAACCATCAATCTTTAAAATACAAAAGCTTGTTTGATTGTGGTGATATGATCATACCAATGTTGATGCTTGTTTGTTTTCCTCTTTTTCATTATAAAGTATGATTTCTATATTGTTGGGTGTTTATGATCATGTTGTTGATATTAGGTGATTCCCAAGATGGAATCTTTATATGTTTTTTTGAATGCATGATATCATATGAGTTGGCAACATGTAAATTTGGTTGTTCATGATGTATAAATTGATTGTTTCACCTATGCTTAAGATGTGTATGTAAGGTGTTTGATAAAACACCTAAGAAACTAGAAATCATGCAATATAGCTAAATTGTGACTAAGTAAAGGATTCATGATATGCCATTACGTTCCAATGACTTCTATGTGGATAATGTGCCTTGTAAATGTTGTTGGAATTCTCATGAACTACTCTTATAATATTATGCTATGTTTACTTGCAAATCCTACTTATCAACAAGATGTATGATAACCATGTAATCGACATGGACTTCCATGCTATTGGTATGTATTGCCAATGTGATTATGCAACGAACATGATATTAAGATTGTGCAAGTACTTTCATGTGATATGAAATCCTTTCCATGTAATACATTGGTGATAACCATGCTTAGTATGAGATCCCTACTTATGATATTATAAATTATGGACTCTACTTCTATGATCAAGTCAGTCATGTGTGTCAATTTCCTTCCGTCGAGTCCTGGGGGTACTTGTACCCGAAAACTATAGCTGTGTGCCCAGATCTATGTCATGTTTCATAATATCCAAACTCAAGCTATGATTCCATAGACTTCAGTCAGTCATGTGATTCAGGAAAACCTCATGATCTTGGTCAGTTGTCAGATATAAGTGATATTCCGTCAGTCAATAGAATTCAGTAAGATTAAGTTATGCACAATCAGTTATTCTTGTCCAGTCCCTCCAGATAGGAGTAGAGGTTAGCACCGAGTGAACCCAAGGATGGGAACTCACTCTCCAGTTCAGGGTGTGATTCTTAGTAGTCATCCTTCTATTCTAGAACTATGTAGCCAATGTAGGTTGAGACATCTTAACCAGTCAGATTAAGGTTGATGAGGTGGATTAACCCGTTAGTTTAGGGTTCCCACCATTCTCATTGAGTACCCGCCAGATAAGGGTCACTTACAGGCTATCCTTACCCGTGGCATGGTATTGACACCCCTCCATTCAGGGCAGATATTAAACCCCAGCTTAGCCATAATGGCATACATAGGGCATGTCGGTTAAACACTACTTCCCACAGTTTCAGTATCAGTCTCATTAAAAGAAATCAGGGCATTCTTTAGATTTCAATATATACAGGACAATCAGATACAGTCGTACATGTTATCAGTTTCAGTATCAGTCATGTTAGTTATCAGTAAACTATGTATTAGCTTACAAGGGCATGCTATCACATATACACGGTCCCAGTTTCTATATATGTGTGTTTGCACTCCCATGTTTATATTAGTCAGTCAGTGTTGTTCATGCATGAAACCCTTTATGTTCAGCCTACCTTCCTCGTATACTCAGTACTCCAGTTGTACTGACGTATTTGTACTATGGTGCTTTCTTTTCATGTTACACCATAGGTTCCGAGACATGAGCTCCAGCCCCATAGTAGCGGTAGTATTTCAGTTGCAGAGACACAGTGAGTCCTCATTGATTCGAGGACAATATGATTTGATACATTTATTTATTTCTTTATTTCAGTTTTGTGGAGTTAGTTGGAGACATGTTACTTCAACTCCTTATTCAGATAGTTTAGTGGCTTTTAGATTTATAGATTTATGTTCAGATTGAGTTGTTTTGGGTATTTTCACCCACATGATTGTATTCAGTGGAACCTTATGGCCTTACAGTTTTATGTATTCTGCATTGTTATATCATGATTTGCAGTATATAGGTACAGATATCTGTCATGGGTTAGCTTGTGGTCCGTCAGGGTCATGAGCACCATGTAGTATTTCGGTTCAGCAAATCGGGGTGTTACATGATGTGCTGCTTCTTGGACTTCCATGATATGAGTGATTCATCAAAGTGAATAGCATAACCATTAACTGATTTTCTGGTGTTTGGACAACAGCCCAATCAGAGTCACACCAGTAAGTCAAAGTATTAGCAAGTTCAGCCTTTAACCAGACACCTTGGCCAACACAATTTTTTAGGTACCTGACTACCCTAGTAGCTGCTTCCCAGTGAGACTTCTTGGGATGTTGTATGAATTAGCTGAGAGTTTGGAAAGCAAAGTTGATGTCTGACCTTGTAATAGTGGCATACATAAGCTTCCCAACAAGTCTTTCGTAAGAGGAAATATCAGACAATAGTTCATCACCTTGTGCACCTGTTTCTTGATCATACTCAATAGAGGTGAGCCTGGCATTAGACTCTAAGGGAGTAATAATAGGCTTAGCACCACTAAGACCTGTTTCAGCAATCAACTCTAGAATATACTTCCTTTTGTTCAGAATGATCCATGATGTTGATCTTAAAACTTCAATACCCAAGAAATACTTGAGATTCCCCAAGTCTTTCATCTTAAACTGCTGATACAACTTGATTTTGGTAGCATTGATCAAGGAGGAACTGCTTCCACTAATTATTAAATCATCAATATAAACAAGAGCTATAACAATATCATTACCTTGATGCAGAGTGAATAGGAAATAATCATGTGCACTTTGGGTTAAACCAGTATCAAGTAAGGCATGAGTAAGCTTAAGATTCCACTGCCTTGAGGCTTGCTTAAGAACATACAAGAATTTGATCAACTTACACACCTTGTGCTCTCCCTATCTTCTAAATCCTTTAGGCATTTTCATGTAAACTTCCTCCTCAAGATCCCCTTGGAGGAATGCATTATGCATATTCATTTAATGAAGATTCCAACCTTTAGATACAGCTCGTGTAATTGCACATCTGACTGTAACCATCTTAGCCACTGGTGAGAAGGTTTCGACATAGTCCAACCCTTCCTGCTGGCTATATCCTTTTGCCACTAACCTTGCTTTGAACCTCTCCATTTCACCATTTACAAGATATTTGATTTTGTATATCCACTTAGAACCAACAGTATTCTTCCCTTTAGGTAGATCAACAATGACCCATGTGTTGTTAGCTTCTAAGTCTTGAACCTCCGATTTCATAGATTCCACCCACCTTTTATTTGTTATAGCCTTTTTATAGTGTTGAGGCTCAGTTAAAGTGGAGAATTTGGATAAATAGCACTGATAAGTAGGACTCAGATTTTTATAAGACAAGTTGTTGGCTAATGGATGTTTACATCTCTAATTTCGAGAAGTATCAACATAATCATGCATCCACACTAGTGGTTTTCTTGTTCGCGCAGGTCTACTGGAAAAGGGTTGAGGCAGGCAACAATTATCTTGACATGTTTCTTTATGAGTGGTGTCAGGTGAAGCTACACTAGGAACTTTACCATTAGAAATTCCATCCTCCTCAGTTGGAGCTCCTTCAGTAACACTCTCAGTATTTGTTTCATGAAATATTTATTCATCTGTAGGAATTAAAAAGTCAGTAATATTTTCTCTAGATGAGGAAGCTTGTGTATTTTGTGCTGGTGAGGAAGAAAAAGGAAATGTATCTTCATGAAACACAACATCTCTACTGACTAATAGTTTCTTTGAGGTGATATACAATAGTAAATACCCTTTCTAAGATTGTGAATATCCCACTAAGACTGTAGGTTTGGCCCTTTCTGTGAACTTATCACCTTTTAAAAGGAAAGTGACATAGCACAAGCATCCAAATACCCTGAGATGTGACAACTTGGGATCCTTGGAAAACATCAACTGAAATAGGATCTTACCACTTAGAATAAGAGATGGTAACCTGTTTATTAGATATACTGCAGCCTTTACACATAGTCCCCAATACTTAATAGGCAAGTAAGACTGAAACTTGATGGCTCTAGTTATGTTTAATATGTGTCTGTGCTTCCTCTCAACAACTCCATTCTGTTGAGGAGTGTGAGGACAGCTTGTCTGATGTAGTATGCCCAGGGACTGGAACAATTTCTTACATTGAGAGTTGATAAATTCAGTGCCATTATCAGATCGAATGGATTTTACCATTATGCCAAACTGACTTTTAATCATGGAAACAAATGTCTTAAAGGCCACTATGACCTCAGACTTTAACTGCAACAGGTGCACCCAAGTGTATCTACTATGTTCATCTAGTGTATCTACTATGGTAATCTACCATAGTCAAGAAGTAATGCTTGTTGTTAAAAGTAGAAGTTTTATATGGACACCACAAATCCGTGTGTACAAGTTCAAAACATGTAGAGCATCTAGTAGTACTTAAATGTAATGACAATCTTGTCTGTTTAGCTAGTGGGCACACAAAACATTTATTCAACATGTTTGCATCACTAGGATTCTTCATAATTCTTAAACACTTTAGAACCTGAACAACAGGGTGTCCAAGTCTTTGGTTCCATAAGATGCAACTAGAAGTGGAGACTTCTACAATAAATCTGCTAGCTTCTGATCTTGAATAATTAGCACCTCTTGTCCAACCACCACCTTTAAGAAGATTTCATCCTCTATGAGCATAGCATAAACTTGATTGAGAGTAGGAGCCACTCCTTTGAGCAATATCTGTCTTCTATCTTGGTCATAGGACTCATTTAGGCTACTTAAAAACTATAAAAGTCTAAGCTGACACATATGATCTGAGTATTCTCTAGACGTAGGGCAAGCACAACTGGGATTTGGCACTAGTACATCATACTCACTCCATAAACTATTCAATTTGGTAAAATAGGCTGAGATTGAATCTGTACCTTGAGAGTGCATATTAATTTTGTGATGCAACTGGTATATACACATATGATTCACCTTGTCATACCTCTCCTTCAAATCCTCCCAAACTGCATAAGCATTTATGGCATAAACAATGTCAGATAACATACTCTCACTCACAGTGTTCATTATCCAGGAAATCACAATTGTATTACATGTTTCCCACTGCTCATGAAGTTTCTCTCTATATGATTCCTTCATGCAGGCACTAGTGAAAAATCCAAACTTCCTCTTCCCTAAGAGAGCAATACGCATCGATCGATTCCATAAACTATAATTTTATGAACCAGTAAACTTGATTGAAACAAGTACAACACTAGAGCTCTCAGATGCACCAATGAAAACTGAATCACTTTGATCGATTTTAGGCTCCATGATTGATAGAATGCAGCTTTAATATAGATCAAAATTGCGAAAAAAGAAATTGAAGGTAGAGATTCAAAAAATGCAGAAAACTTAGTGAAATACGATCAAACACACACATTTAGTGTGGAGGTCGTATCTCTTATACCATGTGAAAATACTTTGCTAAGACTCCATTGATGGAGCTAAGAAGACGAGAAGAATCAAAATTATAACTGCTTCAAAACTTGTTTGTTACAATCAGATTGTTGTGCCTTACATAGGCAACAAAATATCTAATAAGTACCTTTCTTCTATAACACTCTATTTGATAGCTCATTGCCACTCACTACTCATTGTCTGACAACCTCTAATAACTTAAACAGCTGACTCAGCAATATGCTCCTAACTAGTTGAATGCCTACTACTATCAGTATTACACATCAGTGGAATAGGTAGTCGTGTATGTTCCAAAACACACATATCTGAATTACTATTACGATGTCATCACGTAAGTCCTACGTTAAGTATCATAATAACATAACAATAGTGAGTAGGCTAGGATAACAAATATTATCCTTTACAACAAAATTCTCTTAAGGATAAATGAAAAACTATTCACCAATACACTTCTTCAATAATAAAACATAAAAATTGGGTACACTGATGTTAACTCTTTAGGAAACCCTAACTCATAGGCCACATTGTTGATATGCTACAAATTCATATAAGGACCAACATATTGGGGACTAAACTTCCATGTCGTACCATATCTCATCACTCCTTTCATAAGGAAAACTTTTAGAGATACCAAATCATCTAAAGCAAACTTAAGCTTTCCCATTCTCATATCTGCATAAGATTTCTCCCAACTCTAAGCAATTTGCAAAAGCTCTCTTTATCATTTGAAGCTTTTTCATGGCCTTATAAACATATTCCTTATAAATATTGGTTTACATACCTCAAAAAAACTAGTAGGAGCTCTGTATCTTCGACCACAAAGTACCTCAAAAAGGTTTCATCAAAACACTAGAATTGAAACTATTATTATAGGCAAAACTTTAAGAGGTAAGTGAGTATTCCTATTACCTTTTAACTTAATCGTGTAAGATCTCAACATATCTTCTAAAGTTTAAATGGTTGGATATTCCATAATATCTATCTACAAGTGAAATGTTGTACCAAGATCAACTTAGGTACCAAGATCCTTCTAGAAAGACTTTAAGAACTAAGACATGAAATAAGTGCCCCTATCTGAATAATAGACAAGGGAACTCCATGAAATCTAAATAACTTATGGATGTTAAGATTGTCACAGTCCTATGCAAATCTAGAGTCTCAACAAGCAAGAAGTGAGTTAATTTAGTCATTCAGTCTACAACCACCCATATGGAATCACGTTATCATTGCATACAATACAAACCTATGATAAAGTTCATTTAATAATCTCCCACTTCGAAGTAAGAATACTGTTGTCCTGGGTAATATCTCTTGGTCTCTAATGCTCTACCTCCACCAGTTAGCAATCTTGACACTTAGCCCTAAAATTTGCAACTTCTCTTTTTTCATGATATTCCATTAATAAACTTCTTGTAGATCTTGATACCTCTTAATAGCACCCGGATGAATAAAATACCGAGGGTCCTCTAAAAAAATCATTCATCTTAAATCATATATATCTGAAAAACATAAATGACTTTGATAAGAAAGAACACCATCTCCCCCTTACGAGAAAACCTCTACTTTCTAATTGGGAACAACTTTTTTCACCTTAATCAAAATAGGGTCATTATCTTGCTTTGCCTTAACTTTCATTACAAGAGAAGAATTTGAACAACTGTAAACAATAATACCACCATTTGCTAAGCTTGAAAGACAAACCCTTAATCGAACCAGACAATGAAAATCCTTAGCCAATTCTTTCCATTCTTCCTCAACATAAGATACACTACCCATGAAAAACCTATTAAGCACATAACCACAATATTTGACTTTCCCTAATGGTAAGGAATACTCTTATCATTATACTTAAGTTGTTCAAGATATCTCCACTATCGAAGATTCAAATCTACCTGATTAAACATATATTAAATTCTTTTATGATCAGCGAACACATCAAAATGAATAACATATAAGTAATGTCTTCAAATTTTAAAGGCAATAACTACCACTGCCAACTCAAGATCATACATATAATTCTTCTCATGAGCCTTACGTTGTCTAGATGCATAAGAAATGACCTTGCCATGATGCATAAACACACATACAAGGCCAACTCTAGCAGCATCACAATAAATTATAAAACCACCTGAAACCCCATGACAAAGACAAAACTAAAGAAAAAGTAAGCTGAAACTTAAACTCTTGAAAGCTCTTCTTACAAGATTCAAACTATTGAAATTTAACTTTTTTCTTAGTCAACTTGGTCAATGAAAAAGTAATAGATGAGAACCTCTCAACAATAACTAGTTAAACCCAAAAAGCTCTAATTGTTTGATTAAGAGATAGGTCTAGGCCAGTTCTTTACTGTCTCAGTCTTTTATGAGTCTACCTAAACATCCTTACTTGACATAACATGTTCAATAAATGCAACCAATTTCAACCAATACTCATACTTGATAAACTTAGAGAACAACTAACGGTCCTTGAGAGCTACAACACAACTCTCAAATAATATACTCGCCCCTCCTTACTTGGACAGTAAATAAGGATATCATTTATAAAGACAATGACAACATATCCAAATGCTATTTGAATACCCTATTCATCAAATTCATAAAGGTTGTAGGAGAATTTATTACTCCAAAAGACATAACTATAAATTCACAGTGACTATACTGAGTTTTAAAAGCTAACTTTAGAATGTCATAATCTCTAACTCTAAGCTTATGGTAACTAGATCTTATCAAAGAAGTCATTAATCATAGGTATGAGACAATTATTCTTGATTGTGACCTTATAAATAGTGGTAATTTATATACATCCGAGAAAATCATCTTTATTTTTCATAGGAAGGACCGGAGAATCTCGCAGAACATACAAGGATAGATAAAACATTTTTCTATGATGTTATTCAACTATTATTTCAATTCCTTAAGATTATTTGGATCAAATATAGAAGGATAAATAAATATACGTTGCATATCTTGAAGAAGGTCTATACCATAATTGATCTCCCGCTTAGGAGAAACTCTAGATAAATCCTTAGGAGACACTTCTGGAAACTTAAAAACTATAAGAATTGATTGAAAAGGTAGGTCTCAAACTAGGAGCCTTTAAACCAAACCAAATGATAAATGAAACCCTTAGAGTTCATCTTTTTGGCCTGATAAGATATGAAACTGCTTATAGGCACCATAGGACTACCCTTCCACTCTAAGATAGGCTCACCTTGAAACTAAATTTGTATGACTCTGGTTATTCAATCGACTATGGAATAATAGGAGTGTAACAAATACATTCTAAGAATAACATGAAAATTTGTCATGTCTAACTAAACTATATCAGCCGTAGTGACTCTATGAAGGACTAAAATCAGGCAATATTTGTATACCCATTTAGTTATGATTGACTCATCAACAAAAGTGGAAACAGAAAAGAGTTCTAAGATTTTCAGGACTAACCCTATACTTAAAGGCATTATATAAAGTTATAAAAGACAACATAGACCTTGGGTCCAATAAAGAGAAAATATCATAAGAAAAGACTTTTAACATCAGTGAACATGTCTAGTGAACTCTTCCAAACCTGGCAAGAACAGAGTGGATAGAATAAGTTTTGGCTCTAAAGACCACCTGTACTAGAAGATGAACCATGATAAAGAAGTAATTTCATATGGACACCACTATTATTGACCTATCTGGTAGAGGGACAATCCTTCAACTGATGACTACTCTATCCATAACCTAAAAATCCCTCTCTGCCTAACAAACACTCCTTTGGTATTTTCTACTACACTTATTGCTTGTTGGATAAGTATGACCCCTGATAATAGTTCACTAAGACATAGAGCCTACTATGAGCATCTCCTACTACCATACCTCTAGTAAGAAAACTCAAATTTACAGTTCCTTCTCTTATATTCTATCTCTTTTTTCAACTCCTCTTTTTCAATCTCTTAGGCATGCATCATAAATTGAGAGATATGCAATTATCAAATCAGCATAGTGGTCCTACACTTGTTGACCACTAAATTAGACACGTGCAAAAAAAACTTGCTCATTCAAGATCTTGACTTAGCAACCTTCTGGTGTAGGTATAGACAATTGAGTAAACTAGAGACCATATTCCTTAACTAGTATTGAATTCTACTACACCTTGATGAATTACTCAACCTTTTCCTTTCTTAACTCCCGATAAAAAAAATCCACCCAAGAAGGCCACTATAAGCTCATCCTAATTAATCTAAGTTGTACCCCTATGATGATCATCTTTCCACTACTTATACCATAAATGAGCCATATGTTTCATATAGAAGGATGCTAACTCTACACTTTCAGTTTAAGTAATTTACATGACTTGTGTTACTTTTACCATCCAATCTATAAAATAACGTGCATCCCCTCACACCTTTAAAATAAAGAACTCAATAAGGTTCATCCTCATGAAATCTTGAACCCTAGCTCTAGTTGAATTCTTATTCTAGTTGATTGGGGATACTGCCTAGTGGCTGACCTGAGTGGTTACGGCTTGGGACAACACCTAAAAGGTAGCCGATAAGGATCAACTTACACTAATATAAATATGTACATAGTCATTAGAAAAATGTATAACTTACTATTGTGTTTATGTTGATCGTATAAGGAACAGTGTAACTAGCCATTAAGAAAAAAAGGAATTAAAAACTACTCACTCAAATCCAAATAATTGATACAAGTGTTTTTTAGGGTTTCTCAACATAAAAATGCAACAAGGATAGAAATAATTATAATATGAATGATTTGATTAATGGCTTTCTTACATGAGGAAATACAAGGGGATTGATAATGGGAAATCAATTCTATCAATGATAGAAAATCAAATCAAAATACAAATTCAAAGCATCAATATTGCATTATTTCTAACGGCAATATCCAAGTGTAAATTTAACTACATACATATATATTCACTACTAAGAAAGGAGTTGAAGAAAGAATTAAGAAATAGTCACTAAAAAGATTCCAAATCTTCACTCCAAGGGTGGTGGTTCAAGAACCATATCCTCTAAGGTTGAGAAAATAGTCAAATATAGTCTTGCAAGAGCTAGGGATCGAGATTTATATGGATTGGATAGAGAATGTGAATTTCCCAAACTACCCTTAACGTCTGGCATCTTTATTTTATGCATTCGTAGTTAAAGCATCACATTTGTGATGTTTAATTAATTTTGACTTTTGCATTTAAGGTCAGTTGGTTTTATTCACGAAGGTTTGTTGACTTTGATCTTCATATTTGCACCTAGATATCTACTTTCGCTATGAAAAATTGTACCACCAGATTAATTTTCTTCAATTTTTCTCTATTTTGTCTTATTTCTATTTTTCATCAAAATTCTGTTACAGCTTTAAATTGTTTGAAATAAATCTCGTTCAAACAAAAAATAACCTTATACTAAAGATTAATAACACAGAATCATAAGAAAAGAAATACAAAAAAACTAGAAAAATCGCCACTTATCAACACCCCAACTTAAAGACTTTACTTGTCCTTAAGCAAAATAGAATAAAAAATCAATATGGTCTATCAACTTAGCTCAAAACTTGACAATATCATTTTCATTTCCCAATTTTAAATTAGACTTAAAGGCTATAACTTTGGTTGGTACTAATAATTAGTCAACTACTTATGAGTCTTTCCCAAGCAACCCCCCTCAATTTTAAACACAATTTCAAGATTAAAATGGAGTATCAAGAATAGTCAAGTAACTATAACCAATTCTCAAGACGTGACTCAAAACCACTAGTCGACCAGATATGCTCCCTTGTCTTATTTTAGGATTATCAACTTTGCCAATCTATCCTAGTTTTCATGCCCTTACCAGAAACAGATTCTCAAAACACATAATATTTACAACACTTACACAAGGGGTAAATGCATAAACACTCACACTCAACAAAGTTTTTCCAATGCAAATAAGTATCATACCATAGTCTATCCTTTATTTTTAATTTCCATTAATTCAAAAGCGTTTGATTGGAAATCTTGAAGGACTTTTTGTAGCTTGTAATATAGACACGGGGAATGGTAGGATAAGTATTTGGGATAAAAATTACTGCACCCTCTTTGTCATCTACCCAACACTTTAGAATTCAAACTTTGATCACTTTTCTCTTCATTTTCATTTAACGCAAAACATCTTTCCTTTTTCATTCTAGTTTACCCACTTATTGAAAACCAATTTTTAATTTTCTATTCTTTTCTTTTCTTTTATATTTAGTCAATGATTTATTCTTATTACAAAACTTACAATGCATGATCAACTCGTCCAAATGTTTTTTCACCACCCCGAATATGGAATTTTAGCCTCAAGTTGAAATTTTAAGATCAATGAGGGTAGGGTTCAAAAGAGGGAATGTTTCAAAAAGGTTCAAGGCTTAATGTGGTTTCCAAAGAAAAGAAACTACGCTCAAATAGGTAACTAGTGATAAAATCTATGCACCGGTGAGAGTTTAAGGATAAAAGAGTTTCCAAAATCAAAAAGAAGTCCTAATATCATTTGTCCAACCAAAGACAATCAGGAATAACATTGAAAGACTAACTGAGTAAATACTAGTTAATACAAGTAAGCACAAGAATTATTGAATAGAAACTCACCACACATGGCATACAAACTATTTAAAATGGATCAATTTCATTTTTTATACCAGAATAAAAGGAGGCATGTTTCATAATCCAAAAGAATACCGCCTAATGAATTAAGTAACAAAAAGAGTCAAAGATTAGTCACAACATTATTCTCTTTCATGCAACTTGTTTTCACAAAATTTTAGAGCGGTATGTCATTTTAACTTTAAAAAATGCGAGACTAACTCTATTAGTACCAAACAAGTCAAGATCTCGCAATTCAACTCAAAGAAATAACACAATGGTTACTCAGACTTCACCATACCAATTGGTTACTCAGACTTCATTATTGTAACACCATAATCCGATTTCACATTGGCCATAGGTACTCAGACTTTTCCTACACAAATGATACCAATATCTAATGGAACGTCTATTTTTCTTAAGAAAGTCGTCACTCAATCCATCATCAAGAATGGTCACTCAAAATTACTCCTAATAAACTACAAGAAGCTAGGCTAAAATTGAAAAACAAATAAAACCGACTAGTCCAACAGAATTATCAACCAAAGACATACTTAACAAGGGAACACAATATCCATAAGCATAAAGATCAATCTCAAAAAGGCACAAAATATCTAAACAATTAAGAAAATCCTGACAAGGGCAGAGTAAAATAAATTTAATACTAATGAGGGCACATAATAAAGCATAAAATAATAATCTAGCCCGATAAGGGCATAAAAGTATCAAAATATAACAAAATACAAACTAACTAAGTAAAGTTTAAAAAGGGAACAAATCACAATCAAAATAAAGTATCATAGCCTAACTAAAATGGTACAATGTCCTCATAGCATAATATCAAAATAGTATAATAAAGAGGTCACTAAAATAGTTTGATGGGATCCTAAAGTATGTCAATAAACACCATAGGTGGAGAAAAATTTCAAGTAAGAATCACCATCTTCATATGAAGTATTCTATCCTCAAAATGACCTCAACTTTCTCATCATTTTGTTCAAGAACTTATTGTTCATCTTCTTATGGTCCTTGAAATTTCTTCTTCTAAATCTTACCTTGCCTGCAACTTATTTTCTCCAACCTATTGCTCATGAAATTTTCCTAGGAGATCATCTTCATAAAAAGATGGAGAACTAATTCTTATATATGGGTTAACCTCAATAGTGCTAACCCCAGGTGTCTAGTAAGAAGGCCAGATATTAGTTGTTGTATTTATGAGCATACACCTTGATCTGACTTAATAGGTGGAAATCAAAATAAAGGCCAAAGAAGAGTGGTCTTATGGAATAGTGTAACCTAGCAACAACACTAAAAGAATCTATGGTCCCAAAGGTGATTTTGTAAACTGCCCAGATAAAGAGGATGTGACATTAATATTTCTCTTTTTTGCTTATTATCTTCAATAGATAGGCTAGTATAGTCAGACCCCTCATAACATCGGATGGTCACTTCAACACCCTAGTTGCATAGTATAGTTGAGTGATCAACAATGGGAAACATATGTTTTTAGACCTCTCATTTGCTACTTTTTCAATCTAGTGTGCAATGTGTTTATCTATATTCATATCAATACAATACATGATTATTGTAATCATTGATGTTCTTTCTAATATCATATCTATGTCATGAGTAGAAGGTATGACTCTCGCACATATAATAAAAAGACATGTCTTAGATTAAGCTATCAAGTCATGTAAATCAACCCTTCTTTTCAATGTTAATCAATCAATAGCTACCATATCATACAACTTGTCGACCAACCACTGATTCCTTTCTAATAATGCTTTGTCTTTATAAACTTAGTTGTCTATATTAGGAAGGCTATAGACTTCATTTATTTTCTCTGGACTAAATTTGACTTACATACCCTAATAATAGTAACCAAGGCAACTCCAATATAAATTTTGGAGAAAGTGTCATAGAACTCCATTACCACAATATGGTTGTCCACTATTAGATTAGAAGCAAAGCAAATCCACCTACTCTCCACCAACCTCGTATTATAGTATTGGATATTACTTTTAACCTTATCCATGTGAATGCTTTGTTCTTTTACAATTTTTCTAAATATGAGTTGATTATATTTTTTCTTACAATAGTGGACAAAAACTTATCCCAATCAAAATATTCTTCTTCCACAATCTTTGAGGCAATGTTTTCCTCATTTTTAATTCCACTGAATCACATTTTAATCTTAAAACACATACAAATAAGCCAACATATTAAAAGTTTTTATGAAAACTTAAAACAAAGTATTAGAAAGTATTAAAGGCAAGGAAATGGGTGAAAAAGGTCCCAGGCTAAGATATACAAGCTACTATTTTGGGAACTACTAGATTTTAGCCTTTGCATTTATAAAGGTAAAAAATCATAACATTCAGGATAAACTCTCAACTCTCAAATCATGATCTCACCCATCAAACAACAACTAAATATACAAAATCAACACCAAACTAAATAACAAAATTGAAAACTAGCTATAAAAGAATAGTTTTCATTTATTGCTATAACACCACAAAAATTGGAGTAAAAGGTGTAGAATTGACATATCTTGGATATTATGGTTACATGGAAGCTATGAAATCAAAATAATTTGTTGAATTGAAATTTAGGATTTGGTGATATAGACATCTATTGTTATGTTCTAAAATTTAGGCTTCAGCTTTTAGTTTTGGCGTTTAACATTCTCTAAAGTCGATATAGTTACACACATTCATAGAAGATTAATCGTTTCTCATGGAAGTCTTTAAACATTTAATATTATGTTCATATCCAGTTAGTTTCATTCATGAAGGTCTTTAAATATTGACTTTTGCATTTGAAGCTGGTAGGCTGCGTTTGTGAAGAAAGTATGTAATTCCAGGCTTGGGCAGTTTTTAGACAACTTTGTTGATATGCCTATCCACTTTTATGATCCATAATAGAGTTTCGAAATTGGGAAACTCCCAAAAAGTGTTTCAAGTCCTATTTTCAAAGTAGTTCAACCCCAAAATCCATTCCAATCAAAACTTTGCATCCAAACTGTTCAAATCTCAAAAACCCTAAATTTTGTGGATTAGTAAAACATAAAGTCATACACTATTCAAAAAAAATGAAATTTCAAAAGTAGATCAAATTTTTTGAAAATAATGGGTTGCCTCCCATCAAACACTTGATTAAATATTGTGGTATGACGTAAGCACCCTTACAATTTATCTCTCTAATTTAAGGATTTGAATCTTCAACTGAAATTTACATCTAAATCTCATTGAGGCTTATGGGGCATTGATGATAAAATCAATATACCACTTTTTTAATAACACATTTTGCATGTCACATGAGGCATGTTTTTTTCCCTCTTAGTATGACAAACTATAAAATTTAGGGATTTCATCCCCCATCTTTAATTTCTTCATCTACCTAGTTGTTTTGAGTTCTATATAATAAACCAAGCACAGCGTTAAAAAATGGTTGTAATAAGTCTTAAGTATATCTATTTCAAAATTTGCATCATTTTTTATATTCTTACCCTAAAATAAATTAGAGTATTCACATAGGAATTGATCAATAACACCTGAAAGGTAGTAGATTTGATAACACTCAATTACACCCATAAATGGATGTATAGGGTCATTAGCAATATATTTACCTAACTATAGAGTTGGGGTCTATTCAACGAGAACAATGTGACTACCAATTAAGAAAATAAGGAATTAAAAATCACTCACTCTAATCCAAATAACTGATATAAGTGTTTTTGGGGGATTTTGATATAAAAAACATAATAAGGATAAAAACAACTATAATATGAACAATTTGATTAATAACCTTACACATGAGGGAAGACGGAGGGTTTAATAATGGGAAATCAATTCTATTGATGATCAAGTGTATTTAAATCAAGTACTCATAATTAATCATGGATTTAGCAAATTAGCCTTGGAACCCCAAGAATTTGTCATGTCTTTTGAATGAATGACAAATATTTCTTGGATGAATTCTATCAAATATTAGAAAAGTGATAACACAAATAGTTGAAATCTATGGCTATATTAGGATTTTATCATTTCTAGTATCAAATCCATTAGATAGGTGATACATCCTAAATCATGATAAATTAACTTTCCCTAATCTTAATTAGATCTTTCAAGCATTAATCAAAGTAGATGGGCAATTTCCACTCTAATTTCTTCTTTCAAGATCAATTAAAGTAAAAACCACTGAAGCATGAAATTAATTAAACAAGCAAAACCCTTTTATAAATCAAGATTAATAAACTAATACAAAAGCATAACATAAAAGCAAAATCCAAATTCAAAACATTAATATTGAATTATTTCTAGTTAGGATATCCAAAGAGGAATTCAACTACACTCAAATATAGTCACTACCAAGCAAAGAGTTGAAGACATGATTAAGAAATAGTCACGACAAAGATTTTAAATCTTTACTCCAAGGGTGTTTGTTCAAGAACCCTAGCTTCTAAAGTTGAGAATATAGGTAAAGATAGTTGTGGAATAGTTAGGGATTATGTTTTTTTATAGATTGGGGTTAAAAATGAATTTCATCTTTCCCTGATGCCTGATACCTTTGTTCTATGTATATACAGTCAAAAAATTATGTTTGTGATGTTTAATGAATGTTGACTTCCGTATTCGATGTTAGTTGGGCGCATTCATGAAGATTTATTAACTTTTACCTTTCCATTTGCATCTTGAGCTCTATGTTCATGAACTACAATTGTACTACCGGATTTATTTTCTTCTTTTTAGCTCTTTTTTGGCTCATTTTCACTTTTTTCATCAAAATCTATTAAAACCTCAAAATACTAAAATAAACACCTTTCAAATAAAAAATTAACCTCATACTAAAGATTAAGAACACAAAATCCTATGAAAAGAGATATAAAGAAGTGACAAAACTTCCACTTATAAGTAGCCCAAAATTTACATAGGTGACCTCATCTTTCAAGAAATCTATAGGTACCAGTGGTGCTGGCTGGTTCCCATTCCTCTAATCTGTTTCTTATGGGAGGCATTTTCTATCACATGTAGTTCATGAAAGAAGAAAATATTCCTAAGAACTTCTCATAGCCTCTTCCCTATATGTATGGTGTGCTTCACACCCATAAAAATACTCTATTTAATGTGGATTTTTGTCATCCTAGGGCACTTTAGACCTAATGCTCTGATACAATGATTTTCATGACTTGAGTCTACATCCTAAAATAAATACGACACTTAGAACCAGAAGTGGTTCCCAACTAACCTATAGTAGTGGAATGGTACTAAATATATGTTGAAACAACTATGCAGAAGCCTAACAATAAATTTAAATGATTGAATAACACTGGAGTAACTAAAATAATAATATATAGTCTAAAACCAAATATGTACTAAATAAAAAGTTGAATTGTCTAACTCTGTCTGAAAGCCTCTAATTAAACTGATGAGTTACTGGGACAAGTCCCCAGCCAACTCTAAGAAAGTAAAACCTAAATACTAGTTTTGATAAACATAAAATTTAGTCAACATCCTCATTTAATGAGGAATCATCACAACTATGACTGATCTAACATAAGAGTATATCTAATTGTGTGGTTGAGTTTGAGCACAAGAACCTATATCATAATAGGATATATTGCAAAAGATGGTAGGTGGTCAGTACTTTGAATGTACTAAGTATGTAAGATATTCATGTCATAAAAATTTTGTATAAGCATATTGAAAAATAAAATTATGCTGACTAAGCAATTTATCTGAAAAGAGCATAAACTGGTGTACAATGAATAAATTTAAAGCCACATATTTATATGATGAAACAAAGTTATATATCATGAAGGGTTTTCTTTTAACTAAAATTGAGGGATTGTGTACAAAGACTTACTAAAACTATTTCTATGGGTGGTTCTCTTAATCGACATAAACTGTATGAGCAAACATAGGACCAATGTATACACCTCACTCTGGGACTATATTATAATTTTCCAGGGATATACTACCATAACTGATGTGGATCCACTATATTAATTCCTCAAAGGGATAAGATAGACCTATGGTGGAAAATAGTTTTGGAACTTGAGTGATCTGGAATCCTAGTTTGCTCAACGCTAAATACTATTCCCAAATATATATATAAATGCTATTAAGTAATAACTGATATCTAAAATTAAAGCATGAACTAGTTGAATTAGTATTTTATAGAGGTTTTAGTACAGAGAACTAGTCGTGTTAAATTTACTAAGTTCTAGGATCATGTATCCTAAAATTCCAAGTTATACTAAAAATAAATTGAAACCCGTCAAATCATGCATAATTGTTTTTCAAGTATAATAACTAATTTGGGGATTTCTAAAATCTCAAAACAACCTTTGATGGAATTTAGATGGCACTATTGAGTTTGGAATGCTGAATTTGGTAGGGTAGCATAGTATATTTTTGTTCACAAGATTCCCAAAATATCTCAATGTCCCTGTTAGCATATTTGCATCATGTACAAATTATGGTGTATCTGCACCTTCTATAGGTTCAAGTCCTTCATCGCTATCGTGATGAGAAAAACCATGATAGTAGAGGTCTATGACCATGGTCATAACAATCATGAGGCTTCGAAGCTTTCCATTAATGTCGACCTATTTACACCTCCTAGAAGTATAAAACGGTCGATGATCAAATATAGAACAAACTAGGTTGGGGTCGATCCCACAGGGAATACGACTAAAGTCAATTAAATATTAGTCAAAGTAAGTAAAAAAAGGGGTTTGTGAAACAAAATATCAATAGTAATTAATGTTGATTTGTTATATATGTAATCAATATGAGACAAATAATAGGATTTTGATTCCCATGACTTCATAACTCCACAGGTTTTTCATGCTAGCAAACTATCCTAATGCATTGCATGCAAAACCTAATAAGATATGTATAACCTAAATATCTTCTGACCTTGTTATTGATGAATTTCACTCATCTTTTTCTACACTCAAAGGCATTACATTACTAACCCTTGTTCTTGATCTCACATTAACTATCCCTGTTACACTCTAGCTATTAGATGAATGTTAACAACATCAAATCTCTATTATTATTCTCTTTTCCTAATGTATACATCTCTTAAGCAAGTTTGCAATATAGACTAGTTCCTAATGTATGTATCCATTATAAAAGCAATCATACCAATGGGAATACCAATACATGCAAGCACACTAATCTAGACTGACTTCGCACTTAACCCATTTTTCTTATTAATCATGGTTCCCACAACCCTAGTTTTAATATTTATCTACTAATAATCATAAAAACATAATGAGAATTCATAGATGAATACAAAATTATGAACTTTTAATTTGAAACAAAACTCTAGAATCTCAACATTGATTAAACCCTAGGAACAATGTTCATACAATCCCAAGAATATGCCATAAAATTTTATAATATGAAGTAGTGTATATAATAATTTCATAATCTCATGAAATAACCCTATAAGAGTGTTTATTTAGAAAAAAATCCTATCCTAAATAGAAAAAGAAAACTGCATCGACTACCTTTTTAATGAGAATAAGGTACGATCGAGGTTAGAACCCATGATCATTCTTTTCCTATCGTGGTTTGTACTTGGACTTGATCAGTTTTAGGTTTTGTATAGTATGGTGCTAAGTATGTACCTATGGTTTTAACGTATGACCATGGGATACCATCGTTTGATCATTACGCTACTGAAGTTCGGAGACTTTGCAACAACTGAAGTCTCATTCCATAACCATATGGTACAATAATGCTTTCAATTCATGGCTGTGGGAAGCTATCTTCTGATACTCTTGCACTTAATGCCTGTAGGTGTGAATTTCCCTTTGCACTTCTGATCACATGGTACAATTTTGAAATAAATTATGTTGTCAATTTATAATGTAATGTCATATCCTAACCACATCCAATTGTGACATTAATTCTATTGTCTATTCATAATGTAATTCCATATCCTGACCATATGGAAAAATTGTGACATGAATTCTTGTGATTGATAACCAAATATGGTCATATATGTTCATGCAATACAAGTATTCTAACATTATGGGATCAGGATATTCCCTCTCTTAAAAAAAGTCCTTAATCACTCGGTATATGCAATGAAAATCAATTACTTGAATGGTTTTAAATATATCACTCTCATAAAGAAGTTGAGATGTGTGAATTTGATACCATAAGCTTGCCCTTATTTTCTATGCTTCATCTTTTGAATAGTTGAGTTAGGATCTTAGAGATCTTTCCTAGGCTTGTAATGTATGCTTGGGGACATGTATGTTACATTTGGGTACGATGACTTATTCCTTCTTTTTACTACAGTACTTTTGGCTCCACTATTTTGTTTTGTTACATTTTTCTCCCTTTTCTTCATTTTTATTTCCTTTTTGGATCTCAGGTGAAATTTTATTTTTAGATCACCTTCTCATCTTTTCTACTTTATCAGATTTTCTCTTTCATTTTCTATTTTATTGTTTTTTTTCCTCATACGACACCCGATTCCCCTTTCTTTCTTACTACTAATTCTTTAAACCCTTCTTTTACACACCCCTGCACAATATCCACCCTCAAGTTACACGATTTACCTGAGTTAAGGTACATAGTATCCAATAAGGGACCAAGACCAAAGAAGGTTCATTGTAAACATTGTGACAGTGAATTGGGTAGTTCAAAGAAAAAGATCTATTAAGCCTCAGAGTTTGGGTTCTAGGGACAAATGATTATTTGGTAGGTCATTTAGGCTAACGTGGACTAATTCAAACACGAGCTATGATCCATTCCTAACCTCTTATCCTACAACTTTTAGTGAGACTAACTGAGCAAGTTTTGGATCACATACACACACTGAATTGGTATATAGCTCACTCATTCATGGCTCACGGCTTTCATCTAAATTGATACCCATTCAGTTCATGCTAGATCATCCAGTTTATCGTATTAACAATTGTAATTCCATGTCTATATCCTAACATTAGTTAAATCACAGTGCATACAAAAAAAATATCACAAAAATTAAATGTTTGGAGGGGTATCCTTTTAAACATTAAAAAATAGGTATGCACACTTATTAAAATCACACTGCACCAAGCTTTCTTAAATTACTCTAAGTTACACTGACATCAAAAGTAGAAAAAAATTAAAGACACCTTAACATGTTGGTTCTACCTATAGTAGTACAATCAAAGGTAAAGAAACATGACAATAAAAACCCTCATTTATGGTTCACCCCAACTTGTAATTGATATCATGCAATGTCCCCATATCATGACTCAGATAAAATAACAGAAAAATAGGGTGAGTGACACACCTAGGGTTCCCTAGACATTGGTGGAACTCTAATCAAATGAGGACATAGGTGGTCTCTCATAATATCCTTCTCAATAGTGCCATCGGTTATGGCCATGACGTGTAAAGTCATGTTGGTCCTAGTTGCGTCTGTAGCACTCAAAGTCTCAATATTGGGGGCAGTATTTGTACCTACACCAGTAGTTACACTGACCTCCATGGTAGGTGGTATTATCACACCCTCTGGGATAGCCTCTCAAAGGTCTCACCTATTGTATTATTATTTCTTATCCCTTTTCTCTTATTCTTTTCATCATTTTCTGTTTTCTTGCCCTCCCTCTCAAGATTATAATTTCTCTACCTCTTTTAAGGATCCAAATCATCTCCCAAAACCTTTAAATTAGTAGCCTCAGGGTCTTAGGAAGGATTACACAAGTCGGGAACCAAGGAATTAACATCGACCAAGAGTGATGCTAAAGAAAGCATGGGTGGTGGTGGTGCCATATCAACTCTATCAACCAAGAATCTTATTGATTTCTTCAAATCATCGAACTCTTCTTGAGTATTTATCAAAATTAGGACCTGGACTGCATCAAGTTTGGCCATTACTTGACCCTTAAATCTATCCTTCTGAGTTTGTTCAGTCCTCAAAGCACCTCGAATCTCATTAGTCACATATGTCTTAACCATATCCTCCAACTTATTAATTGGGAATTGTACAAAACCTAATCTTAATACTATCCTCCAAATTATTAATTAGGGAATTATGCAAAATCTAATTCCAAATAATCTCTTCCAATTAGGTTGTCAGAATCAACGTGTAGCCACCTAAAAACAATGGTCTACTTTGAGCTGAAGTCACTGGTGTTGAAAAAGATGAAGCACAACCATCAAAAGATTGCATATCATTAGGGGAATCCCCACATACATTAGGGATCCCAAAACTTCTAACCAGTATAGTCAGGTTCTATAAGTTATTTATCATTGCTAAATCTGTAGACTTAGTTGGCTAAATAAACTTTTCCACCAGTGGGACTAAGGGCATACCTAAATCCTATAATAGCTACATAGTTAGGATGGGAAATAGGAATGTGGTGCTAAACTCAAGTACTCACTCTATGATATCTTCTATAATGATACATAGGATATTTAGGTCCAACTCCGCAACTAGTGCTACTACCAGGCAAGCATCGGTTGCACCCAATGTATTTTCATTAGCAGTAGATGCAATTTCGTGCCTAACAATAGACCTTCATGTTTTGGCAGTAAACTTGAAACTGTGTTTGTAAATTAAAGACCCATTCACCCAAGGTTCCTCTACATCGACCTAAGAAATGTGGTCGACCAACCACCTATAATATAATGCCTTATCTTCTGTCAAAAATTTCTTTACCTTTTTTGACTCAGTTATCCATAAATTATACTGTGGGGTTTATTTTACTATTTCAAAATTCTCTCCAAATAAGGCTTTAGAGATAACCTTCACGGCGATGTCAACTTCTTTTCCCTGTACTATTATCATGTCCAGGAGAGCGTGCTTCTTCACATCTTTTTATTTCTTAGACGAAGTTATGTTTTTGAGGGTTGCAGAATAATTTGCATAGAAATCCCTTGCCAACTTACCCATGTAAATTTGGAGTAGTATTTTCATCTACCCCAACTGGTACCTTCCAACTACTCAGGCCATCTCTACAATTTTCTGTAATGATTCACTTTGTATCTTTAGTTCTTCTTGGATACTCCTCTTTTGGTTTCCATTTTCCTTAAGGAAAACCCTATTGAAGTAATAGTTTTTGGTGTTTGGCACATTCCAACATCTTTTATAGGGGCTCGTTTTTACTCTGGGTAGTAGAATCACTATTGAAAGGTTCAAAGTTTGAGTCCTCATCCTTTTTTGATAAAGTGGCAGCATTCTTAAGTGCACCCCTGCCCAATTGATTGTCTTGCCTTCCCTCTTTAGACTGGTGAAGGTAGATAGGGGTGGCTGCCTCTATGATAAAAATGTAGGTGGCAATATTTTCTTTTGCATACTTCCTCGTGCTCCAAGAAGAGTATTGTTCGTCGGAGGAGCTAATTTTATACTCCTTAAAACCATTAGCAGAAGATCTACTCTATGTGGAGCTTGTTGGGTCTATTTCTTTGGATATCTTTATTTGGAGAGACTTCTCCTAAACTTGCTTGGATTTAAGATACATTGTAACTAGTTTTGGATGAAATGTTATTTTATAGGTAAAATCAATTTACATGTACAAAAACTATACAAGATGACCATACCTACAATGTACAATGAAGGTACGATCATACCATCTGATCATAGGTTGATTGTATAGAGAATGAATAGGACAAAAATCAATAAAATAATTATTACCTACAATTATACCATGAAGGTACAATTGTACCTTCGTATCATAAAAAAGAGTTTTGTGACCCACTAACTATGTTATATCAGACGGGCACTTACCATGATAGTATGTTGATATCACGATCATGGGATGTTTTTGTCTGATGAACTACTAAAGGTTCACTATTGGCATCCCATAATTATCCAACCTATGATCATATGTCAAAACCACATTCCTAGGTTGTGTCGTTGAGTCAAAACACTTGGTAAATTTTTCTCCCAATGAATTTACCCAAATGGACCCAATTTTTCCAAATTTGTTTTGACATATTATGACAACTTGGTGTGCACTAACGGGTACTCAAAATTCCCCTATGCTTTCAAACCCGCTATCATCACCCAAAAGTACACCCAATACCCAAAATCAAGTAAAGCACTCCATGTTAAGCATAATATGAAAAGAAAATCTTTTAGAATATATAATGCACAGATGGGATTAAAGAGGGGACGAGGAGTTCTAAGTTATATCACTAAAATTACTCAATGTTTTCCACTAGATTACTTAGGATTCATGATTTTTTAGTTCAAAAATGATTGAAATGAATGAGAAATGAATCAAGTGAAGGGTACAATCATTTCTATACATCTAGGCCAATTATTGAGTTGATTCGGGTCAAGTATATTTTAAACCGAAGGTGTAATCAGATGATCAAAATATACAATTATGGTATGATTACACGATATACCATTTCTTTCGTACTATCATGGTTTAAGAAAATTACCTGATAACCTATGAAGCTTAAGGAAGATCGTGGTATGTGACCACAATCATTCCTTACAGATGTTGATTTCTGCCTACTATTTTGTTATAGGACAACAATTAGATGACTAATATCATGATTGTGAAATATAGGTACGATAGTGATAACCAATCGTGGGATGACTCCCAGATGTTTTTCCCTTGATACTTTGGTCATAGGTAATCAAATGATTGAACCCACGATTCTACAATCCCTTTCGTGGGTTTATGCTAGTGTTTAGTTCAACACCCTCTCTTTTTGATGATTTTTTATACCAATAAAAAATATTACCCTATAAAACATAAAGTACAAACTATGGTTTGCTCCTAAGAATTACTTGATTTAACATCACTACACGATGTGGCTAATTTAGGTACTAAGACATCACCAACTAGCCATGGGATTCTTTCTATGAATTTCTTAATAAAATGTCATAAAACACCCCGATTACCTTGTCTACTTAGACTCTGTCAAGGTTAAATCTTTAATATAACCTCATTTCCTTCGTGATACCTACATAGTGCTTGACACACAGGCTATTTACCTTAAAAGAGAAGTGCCATGTCCTTGAAGATTAATAGCACCATAAAGAAAACCTCTCGCCATAGTGAATGGTGTAGAAAATTTGGATTTTAGCTTGCCAAGAAACAAACAGAGTCTTGAATTATACAGCAAAATCGAATCACTTGGTTGGAATTATCTTCATACTATCTTTCAATTATAATACAAGTTCATATTTTCATTGTATAAGGATGAAATCTCATAAGCGTAGAGCCAGAACTTGTCCATTTCATTCATCTTATCCAATCTCAATTTTGTTATATGTCCACTCAATATTAAGCCTTTTCAATATCCATAGTTCTTTATGGTCAAGTTTGACGGGCAAGTTGCATTCTTTTCCATAAAACAAGTTTATATAGAGATGAACCTATGGGAGTATTGTATGTTGTCTAATAGGCTCATAATGCATCATCTAAATTCTTGGCCTAATCATTCCTATTGGCATTCAAAGTCTTCACCAAAATAAATTTTATCTCCCAATTGAAAACCTTAACCTTCCCATTTATTTGAGGATGGTAAGGTGTTTCCACCTTATACATCACACCGTTTTATCAAGTAAGGCTTTGAAAGATAATTATAGAAATATAAGCCTCCATCACTAATGATAGCTTTAGATCTGCCCAATTTAGAGAAGATGTTCTTGTTTAGAAAGGATATGACACTGTTATCTCCATTGTTTGGAAGCTCAATTGCTTTCACCAACTTTGAAACATCGTCAACATCCATTGTGATATATTATATCTCATGTGAACTCATAAATGAACCCATAAAGTCAATGGCCCAAACATTATAAAAGTCAAGCTCAGTGATCATTGCCATTATAAGTTATGTCTGTGTGAGATATTTCCTTGCCTCTGAAACTTTTCATAATCCCTAACATATTCATGTACATATTTTTAGATAGTAGGACAACATCATTGTATGATTTTATGTGCGGTCTTATATAGTAGGCCAATAGTAACCACATTGCATGATTTTATGTGCGGTCTGCGCACCATCATGATAACCCCCAACTGGAGATGAATGATACACCTCTAATATGGTCATAATATCAACCTCTGGAATACATCTCTTGATCACTCCATTATCACAGATATGAAATAAATGTATCTCATTTGAAAATAAAACTTCCTTACCTTATGTATAAATCTCTTGCACTACTAAAATAATGTATCTTCTGGGATAAGGTTACTTGTCATGTAGCTGGAAAATTATGCAAATCAAGAGATTAAGTCTTGATATGTTTCCAACACCCATTCATCTAGAAAAGTATCATCAATTTCAAGATCCCCTTTAGTTATAACATAACCTCCTCTTCAAGCCGTGACAAATGATCAACTACCTAATTTTTAATTTTCTTTCGATCCTTGACATCAAAATCAAACTCCTGAAACTGAAGTACCCATCTAGTAAACCTTAATTTGAATCTTTATTTTCCATTAGATGTGTAAGAGCTACATAATTAGTATGCATAGTGACTTTGGTATCAATCAAGTAAGACGAGTTTATCAAATGCGAACACAATCATAAACAACTCTTGTTCATTCATAGTGCAATTTTTTTAGCATGATTAAGTATTTTGCTAGCATATTAGATCTGGTGTAATATATTCCCTTTACTTTGACCTATGAATGATCCTATCACCACACCACTAGCAATAAATATCACCTCAAATGGCAAGGTCCACTTCAGAGACATAATAATGAAGGCTGAAATAAATTTCTCCTTCAGGCACTCCAATTCTTTTAGAAAGGCCTCATCAAACACAAATTTCACATTTTTTCAAATAATTTTCTTAATAGATTAGAAATTTTAGAGCAGTCATTGATTAATCATCTATAGAAACTTGCATGCCCTAAGAAACTATAAATGTCCTTCACAAAAATTAGTGAAGGCAATTTTTCAATCACCTCAATCTTAACCTTATCAAATTTTATCCCTTTTTTAAAATCTTGTGCCCGAGCCCTATCCCTTCCTTGACCATAATATAGGGATGATATTAAATAACAACTCAATTTAGATGATGGTATGATCACTATCAAAATATAGTAACCGAACTAAGGTTGGGGTCGAATCCCAAGGGAACACATGGTTTGATAAATCTAAGTGATTGAAGTCTATGGGCAAAATAGGAAAAGTAAATTTAAGGTTTTGATTGTAGTCATCTTAACCAAATAACAATAAAAACTTGGTTTAAAATCAGTTGTAGGTGAACACTAGGATTGTGTTTCTGTAACACTGTGTATTTTGGGCTACATTATAGACCATGATTCCGATGCGTTGATAATCCCGAAGCTATAAATCCTATGCCAATATAGCATGTTAATTATTTGCATAGTATATGAATCCATTCTAGCTTGAATTTAGACCATAGAGGTCCTTCAACTCAAGGACGAGTTGAAACTATTATTATCGATTAAATTTAGTGGACGTTGTAATTTGTGTCAGCTTCCATTGACCATAACTCACTGTATATGTCGAATTAGAGAGCTTACTATGTGTAAAAAGATAGGTTTTCGAATTAGCTTTCCAACGATACCAATTTTGCTAAAATTCAATTCCCGAGCAAGAAGTTATGGCCTTTCAAAGTAGTATGCGTCGCCTAACCAATTGCACATGGTCACTGGAAAGCATAGGCAATAGCATAGTCGGTGCCTATGTAAACATAGGCGATAGCATAGGTGGCGCCTATGTAAAGGTTTCAAGTGACTTAAACACTTTGTTTTTGGGGCAAAATAGTCCTTTTCCCACCCTTATTTAGCCATAAACACGAAATTTAGTTCCTAAAGACCAAAAAATACACTTTCATTCATCAAAATTCTTCAAGAACTCTAGATAGGGTTTCAAAATAGAAACCCAAGTAGTTCAAGATTCAACCATGGTTTTTCCAAATAAATTGAAGATTTGGAATCTCCACAACGTAGGCTTCAAGAAGCACCTATCATACTCGCATATAGAGGTACGTGGGGTTATCTCAAAAATCTCATGGGCTTTAAAAATTCATGTTTTCGAATGGGGATTTTGAAATTACTAATATGATTATGTTTTAAACATTTTATGATATTGATTTTGTCTTTAGGCCTAATTCTAAAGTGATTTAATATATGATATATGTATATGCATGTATTCCAAAAAGATGTTAACTTGAGAGTATGAATGATATAGAATCCTTCTCTTGATGTGAATTTGTTTTAAATGTTCATATGATGTAAATTGTTTGAAAACATCTTGAAAAGCATAACATGAAATGTTTTGAGAATTGATATGATTTTAACTTGAAAACGAGAGGGCTTTTTATGTTAAAACATGTTGAATACAATAGTTGAATGAGAAGAATTATGTTATATTGATGGCTTGCAAGTCGGGTATGAGGATACCCTACAGAATATGATATATGATTAAATTAGATAAAATTTGAATGCATTGATTTTACACGAGATAGGTGAATGCCCGAAGAAGGCATTTGTGTGTCAGGGCTCATCGTTGAAAATAATGTTTGTCGACATGGAAACTTGGTACCATGCTTTGTGATCTTGCGTACCTGACTTTATGTTATTCCTAAATTGGGACTATGGTTAGAAGCCCTGCTTTGTGATCTTGTGCACTACCATTGGGTCGAGACACCCTGTTATGTGATCTTTTGTGTCTTCTCCTCACTTATACTCTAATCTCGACGACAATCGAGGTTTGAAAGTTGGTGTAAATATGATATGTACGGCATTCCACCTAGCTCAGCTGCATTGCATTGTTGTTGAAAACAATTACGTTACGCCCATGTGTTTTCAAATAATTTGCTATGAAACTGCTTTAAAATAGCTCTCAACTATATTTTATAAAAATATTATGTTTTATTTTGATATCTCTGCGTACCAGTACTTTTTTATTATCCCCCTTCCCTTCCAGGTTCGGAGGCAAAGTCTAGGGGTCCAGAAAATCAGTAGCTTTCCTCAGACAGATTCACAGAGTCACTTGGTGAGCCTTCTATATTTTGGAAGGCCTGATATCTGGCAGTTTCATTTATCATTTATTAGTTTTGGGTCTACTGGGGGCCTTGTGCCAGTTTTTAGATAGATATTTGTTTCAGTCATGTAGTAGAGATTTTGCAGATATTATAGAGATGTTGTGTTGAGATTGTGGGAGATTATTCCCCATTATTGCTTTCGTATGATTCTTGACCATGTTTCCGTAATATTGTTTATCTTCCGTATTTTTTATCATATGAATTATGTGCATGACTACCAGAAAGATAGGGGTGTTTTAGGCCTTTATGGTTCGGGATACTCATCATGGCCAGGGCTATGATTCGGGTCGAGAAAGTTTCCCCTAGCGTCTCAATTGTGCAGTCTTATCGTGTGTTATTGAACCAAGTCAATACTATGCATATAAAACTAATAAGTTATGTACCTCGTATAGTTTTTTGGATAAGTAGGAAGATTTCACCCATAATATTTTGAGTCTCAAAGTGTCGGGTTACTTACCCTTATCTTCATCCCAGTTAACGATTACCTTTTGAGTCTCAAGTTATTAGATGAAAGCTCATAACTATGCACTATATTCCGTTGTACTACAACAGATCAAATATTAACTCCCAAATTACAGTTGTCTTTTTCTTTTCCTAGTCACTACCCCTCTTTTGGAGTAAGTATCAATATCTAGGAAGAATCCTAATATGTGAACCCATTGAGAAATCAATCACAGTGAGTAGGGCTGTCAAAATAAACCCATTAAGGCTAAAACCGCACAAACTTTTTTGGGTTGTGTACAAACTAATTTCAAATTAGGTTAGGTTTGAGCCCATTAAATCTGGCCCGTTAAAAAATAATTCTCACGTATTTCAACCCTTAAAATACTCATTTCAACTCCTTTTCCACCGAGAAAAAAAAATCAACTCATTTCAACCCTTAAGCAGTTAAAATCCAAGACAGAAATTTGTGAACCCATAGCAAATCAACCACCGTCGACGACACTCCACATTGCCGAAACACATTTTCGGCAGTTGGAACTCTATTCCTGACCTCCGATTCAACATTCTTCTTGAGTCTCGATTAATCAGTTTATCTAAAATTACTCTAATTACTTCTGTGAAGTCGTTGTTGCCTCTTGGATGCTGGTATTGCTCAAATTTCATACAAAAGTTTGACCTAATTTTGGATCTACACGTAATTATGGATTCACCAAATCTCAATATCTTTTGCTTAAACTTTGTGTATGTATTAAGAAGTTTATTATATATTTTTTATGTATTAAATTAATTGCCGTAAATATGCATATAAATTCCAAATACTAGATTTGTCTTTGTTGTGCGATGACCCAGAAAAGATCAAACAAAGGTGTTATTAGCATATCAAACAAAAGTTTTGGACAAGATTCTTTTTTCTTCCTTATGTAAACAAGAATAGTTTGAATTTGTGTAGAGTTGATGTTAGAAATTTGAATCAAAATGTAAGGAGTAGGGTCAATTATAGTTGTTTAATTGATGGATTCACATTTTTTCTGGGTTTTATCATTTGTTATGGATCATAACGATGAATCTTCTATCTTTTCAAGTTAATCAAAACACAAAAGAATATACGAAGCGTGGAAGTTTTTTGAGGAGTTTCCATAGGATAACAGTAAAGATAATAGATTACGAGCAAAATGTAAAAAATGTGGACTTATCATGTTGGCTGACCCGACTTCATGAACTTCAAATTTAAATTGTCATCACTTGAAACAACTAAAAGATGAATCTCAATCCCAACAAAGTACGCCAGTAGATCACAAATTATATCATGAAAAAATAGCCAAGTCTACAGTTAGACATAATTATCCATTTAACTTAATGGAACATGAAGGGATTAGAGATATTCATTCTTTTTTTAATCCTTATGTTAAGACCCTTTCAAGAAATATGGTAAAAGCTGATGTTTGTAAATTATATGAGGTTCATAAAAAGATAATCAAAGATGGACTTGTTGGTATTACTAGTACAATATGTTTGAAGAGGAATATGGCATTGCAATAGATGTGAGTGAAGTTACTGCTTAGAGATTTAATTAGCTTGGTGAATGTATGCAAATATATGCTTAATAGTTAATTCTTTCAGCCTATGACCCTGTTTCGCTTCTCTTGTTATGTCTCAAAGAATATACCATAGTGCCATGTATTTATGGCTGGTTACAATAGGTGTAATATAGAAAGTTGTATATAGTGAAACCTAGATTGGTGATGTTAGAATGAAACTCAACTATGTGAAGAGAGTTTCTAGAAAAGATCACGGGCAATGGCTCTTAGTGGTACTGGTTTGTGCACAGTACTGACAGATAGTGACACACTTATTAGATAGTGATGCACTGGCAAGAAAATTACACGATGACAAAGCTTCTTTTTGATACAAATGTTGCTAGTAGCTGTAAAATAACTAACAAATTATAATTGCTATACCAAGTCCCTCTCCGCTCACTGATGTTGGAATTTAACATATTTCTGCTAACAATGTTTGCATCCTTAGGTTAGTTTGACAGTGCAAGTGGCATACTGTTGATGCTATTATGTATTGCGCCTCATTTGGTGCTGCTATGATTTTGTCTGTGTTGGTAGCATTAAGGTCCACATCGGAACCTGTTAGAATGCTACCAGAGGTGCTGTCAGTTGTGATTCAAGTCAAAGTTTCTTTTGATACAATAAACAGTTTCATACTTGAGGATGAAATCAAACCAGAGGATATAGTGACATTTCCTTTGGGGAACTCAGGTCATAGCATTTGTGTAGTTGGCAGTCACTCCACCAGGGATCCTCATTCACCTGATCCATTGATCCATTGCTTAAAATTTAAATTTTGAAGCCTGACAAGGGAAAAAGATTACAGTTTTTGTCCATTTTTTAAATGTTGTTCGTCGTGTTGATTGGTTTTATTGGTTTTTTGGTTGGATATCTGATCAAGATGACGTAGTTGGAAGGAGACACTCTCTAATTCATTAGTTGCATGCCCAGAAAAACTTGATGGTGTTGGAGAATTTTATTTTTCCCTTTGTTTAAAGACATGTGCATTAGAAGTGGGCTATTATGGAATCATCTATAGTGTAAACATATTTTAGTACATTATTGGTATTATGGGCATTTGACGACATGAGGAGTTGACTTGACGGTTCTGTGGGCGTGCCGATGTACCTTTTATTTATTTTTCTAGATAACTTGCCAATGCTATTCAGTGTTTTTAATGAAGCACCCAGTATTCAAGATTACACGGAGGACGTAGAAATATTAGTTAGCTGTTAGTATTTGTTTATGATAATTATTAATTAATCTTACCAATCAGGGAAGTTAGTATGAATTTTACATCCTAAATATTAGATGCACACATTTACTGTTGAAAATACAAAGAGCTATATTGTTTATATCAAGTCGAGATCATGTAATTTTAATATAAATGAAACTTGAAATTCGAACTATTTAACTATAGACAAAGTGGGTCATATTGGGCTGGTCAAGACCAAACCCGATAGTTTACCCATTTCCACCCAACATATTTCAGTCTGAAGTATATTTAGGCAGGTCCTGACCCAAGATGATATCCAATTCAACCCACTTAATATCCTCAATCTTAACCTAACCCACCTATTTGACACCCCTAATAATGAAGACAAAGCAATACATGCCATGGGTATTGGTTTAGGCCAAAAATCGTACTTCCCTTACTTTGTTAATTTGCCAGGGTTTCGAGAACCCTGACTATGGGTTTTAGCTACTCATTATTTTGACAAAATTAATAAAATTCATATTGGATAGCAAAAATGAAATCACAATGATAGGATTAAAGAAAACCCATAATCGTAAACTGAATAATCAATCAAAGTGAATACAATGAAATCCCAAGATCGAGGATGAATCTTGAAATCAAAATGTGTTTCTAAGTGTTAAAAGTGTGAAACCAAGGAAGTAAAGAACTTTGGACATGATCTGAACAAAACATCTGACTAAGAAATCACAACATTGCTACCACTCTATAGCATGGAACATAGATCTATAAATCATAAGCTAGGATAGAATTACTAGGCCTTAAGCAATGTAACTTCTTACTTTTAAGCTTAGCAACACTTCTCAAGCACTCCCTCAACTATACTATTACACTTTAAATACCATATTCACGTGATTCAACTTGTAATTCTCACATGGACATTGATAAATCTGTCTACTAAAGTCTAAACTAAACTAAATCCTCTCATTATGGTCAAGCCTTATTCGGAATCATGAGGTACTACACATAACACCATAATACTAGTCTGAACCATGGATCCAATACCCCAAGCATTGACATAACTACTCACCCTAGGATGATTCTTCTTATCACTTTAATAACTAAATTCAACCTCTTACTAGACGTTCATTAATGCTCAACACATCTATCCTCTTATATACTAACATCATGTTTAAGCCTATCTTCATAACCAAATATGCGCTTCTAAACAAATACCCATAAGAGCACCTTTCTCGTATTCTCTAACACCTCTATTAATAACATCTTCCATGCACTATTGTTAAGAAGGCACGCATAAAATATTCTCGACTAACCAAGTCATACACAAAAAGCTTCGCCTCAATATTCGTTCATTTATTGACTTACATAAAACTAGCATATAGCTATCTTTCCTAACATAAGATATTTACTCTCTCCCATCTACACAACTGTTCATCATCACTATCTTGACCTAAGGGAAGGTCACTGAAAGGTTGGAATACCAGGGCCTGAAATATAAAGTGATACAAAGCATAACTTGACACCTTATCGAGGCCTGGGGAATAGAGTGTTTACGACATCAATTTATTAAAGAGATCTAATCTAAGGACATACATGATATAGATTTGAATTTTCTGATCACTAAGAGTGTTCCCTGATTACTGGAACTAAACATACTGTAAAGAATAAGTGCGCGAGTCATGAGATGCATGACCTGAATTTTGGAGTTCATAACTTTATGGAATATGATTCCAATTGCTGAATGAACTGGAACTCGTTGTAGTAGGAACTGGAAGAGTACATGATCCTCTATTACATACATGAATATGAACTATGATCATGGAATTAACATGTAAGGTATGAGTAGATATTGGGATAACTAAAATACCAATACTAGTATAAGAATGGGTTGAGCCTCACCCCTACTCTCTGATGTTCTATAACATACTGGCATCACTACTAGAATATGAAAGCTTGACTTGGTCACTCGTTCTATCATCTTCCCCTTATATTTAAGCCATCATTCTAAGTCTAAGGAACCCTTTACTAAACTCTAAACTAGACTAGACTCTCGGTACTTTAGAGTCTGGAACACAATGATACATGTAAATAACAAACTTACTCTGAAAGGCTACAACTAAAAGTGTAAAACCCACTCTTAATACTTCCTTTCGAGGTATAACTCTATCTTTCTACAGTCCCACTAATCATCATATAATATCTTGAACACTTACTAACTTAGAATCTGCGTAAGTATCACTACATCCTGGGTTCACACCTTCTAGAGCTTTAACTCTTATTTTTATTCGCTCAATCTTCAAAGGTTCAAACTTAGATTCTAACACTTAACATAAATATCTTCAACCTTTAGTAAACCATACTACTTCCATCATAGCCTATTAATATCGCATCTCTAAACTTATATTTCTAAACCATGAGAATCAAGATCGTACCAAAAAGGCTCAACATCATCTATCCATAACTCAACTCCTTAACTTAGCCATTAAGGACATCATATACTATATAACTAGTCTCCTTCCTCTTAGAAACTCAATAGATAATAACCTTTTACAGATAATGCAACCTCATATCATCTAGGGTATACTTCTTCATCGTACATATAAGATCATGCTTAATTACGAATTAAAATGGACTCAAACTCCTGCACATACTGTTCAAGCCTACTAGATCACTTCCAAATAACTAGCACTACTAACCAAGAAATCATTACATCCACCTTAACGACCATCAACTGTTAAACTTAATGTCTAGTGATAAACATGATTTAACAACCCATCTTACATACAATTCTCACTTGGAAGCTATAAAATTAAACATCAAGAAACACTAGTCCACTAGATCTTCATAATAATGGTAATCAGTCAAAATCATATGACCTATCTTATTATAATCCATTAGCAAGTAATACTTCTATACATCACTTCTATTTACCTTTCCATACACCTAAATTAATGGTAATCAATCACCAATTACTTCATTAATATCCTATACTTTTCAATCATAATAAATACCATCCATAACTCCTTTTATACTTCAAGCAAAGAACAATTCTCTTTAACTAATAAATCCTTCTCTACCTTTCACTAGACTAGTACACAAGGACATATCACCTTAATAAAACTATACAACATGCCTAAGTTTATGTTTATACTTTCTATCTATTATCATTCCCACTTTCTTGTCACTACTCTTCTATACCCATACTTCCAACTATAATAGGGTTCCACTATTCATAAATCATAACACTAAAGTTCATAATATCCCTCAAATGTACACTATATTTAATAGTCTAGGTTCACACTATATCCTCTCATTAGCACTATATGTATTGAAAAAGGCCAATGGATAATCTAAATACATATCTTATTATGTCTCAACAGAACAACTCATAAGGATGAGGACATAAATTTCAACTTGAGGTACTTATGATGCACTAGAGAGCTCCTCTCATGCCTTTTGGTGTGACTTCTGAGATTACTGATGGTAAATTTGAGAGCATTATCTGGGGAGAAAATTAGAACTGGCTAATCATGTTATCTCAATAATAAGTCATACACGAAGAATTTTGGGGTAACACACGAGTAGATATGAATTTCTAAAGGAACAACTTTACAACATGATCTAGAGTATGAAAGGAGAGAAACTTTTCTTAAATGCCTTGTTGCCTCTCGAAGAAAAGTACAGACATCTCCATACTGTTCTGCAAGAATCTACTAGCCACGACTTTCCAGGCACCCTAGGACACTTGAACCATGTGCTATGATACCAAGTTTTGTGACACCCTAAGAAATCATATGGTGCTTAAGACCATAAGTGATCCCAAGCTAACCCATCTACTATATAACTCATAAGAAACTAAATAAAATACATAAATCTGATTGAAATAGGCAAAAGATAACTCTTTTCTTAATATGATCAATATAAAACTAAATTAAAATGTTAATAACTCTGCTTTTACAAAACAAAATTGGAATCAAATATATTAAATCTACTGACTGTCTATGAAGCATCTACTTGTATTGACTATAGGTAGCCGGGATATGACCCCCAACTATCCCAAATCAATATGACTGAATAAAGAAAAATACAATACTGCTCAAACTATATGACTGACTCGAGCCATTGAATCAATAGGACTTATCACCTGCTGACTAGAAATTGCAAACTGTCTAAATATGGTATGTGTGCTACAACTGAACTGATACCTATATTATAAGATAATGTAGAACATAGACATAGATGTGGATTTGTACTTTGAGGATGTACTAAGTATATGGGGGAGAATGCATAAGTAAAAACATCATCTCATCATCAAAATTTGTAAAAAAATGCATGCTAAATGTAAATGACTCACATAAGCTGGAATATC
Organism: Capsicum annuum; assembly: GCF_002878395.1. Taxonomy (NCBI): domain Eukaryota; kingdom Viridiplantae; phylum Streptophyta; class Magnoliopsida; order Solanales; family Solanaceae; genus Capsicum; species Capsicum annuum. The sequence continues at coordinate 157,863,760 of NC_061121.1, read as the reverse complement.
CAAAATACTGAAAATAATAATCATGAGAAGCAAGTCATGCTTTATAAATCTAATGAGTCAGAACATTTTGTTCTAAATGATATACCTGTATTCTGTATGTAAATCATACTATCTAAGTGTAGAAAGAGCTCACTTCCAAAATTTAAAAGCTAAAAGTTGAAGTATGTAACAGTTATCTTTATGTAAAGCATAATATGAGTAAACTGTGAGCATTTACACTTAGTTTTGTAAAAACTTTTTTGTCATTCTTTTCTTTTAGATGGTAGGGAGAAATAATTTTAGAAACTATTCTAAAAATCTCTACTATTAAGCTGTAGGAAGAAGACTTTATCTTAAGGGTTTAGAAATTTGAAAACTTATTCTGCATGGGAAAAATACTTTATCTAAAGGGTTTAGAAATCTGAAAACTTATTCTACATGGGAAAAATACTTTATTTGAAGGGTTTAGAAATCTAAAAACTTCTACATGGGAAAATACTTTATCTAAAGGGTTTACAAATCTGCAAAATTATTCTATATGGGAGAAATATTTTATCTGAAGAGTTTAGAAATCTGAAAATTTATTCTGCATGGGAGATTCTTCTAACTGACATAAACCATGTGAGAATTTATAGAGTCCAATGTTTTTGTCCCCTTAAAGAGGAATCCTTACGTTGGGGAGAGAAATCATACTCTTGCTAGGGAGTATAACCTATCTAAGAGACCACATGTCTTTCATCCACGTAGAAGTGGGAATAATATGAATCCTAAATTGGTACGTAGTTCTAGGGTACGAAACCGCAGTAACATACCATCTCGATGCTAAATACTACTCCCATTAAATTTGTATGCTCATTCTGAGGGAAATCCACTTTTAAAATAGTACAATAGTTTATAATCAAAACCAACTGTATATATGTAAAGCTAAATTTGTAATCTGAATCTGAAAAGTGGATTCATATCTAGTCTGAGACCAAAAAGATCAAATCTTTATCTATAATTTTAGAGGAATCTAGTCATAGGGTGCTTATAGCACAACAAATCTCAAAATAGCAATCATTGATTAGGGATTAATAACCCACGTATTAAACTCATGTCAAAATATCAAAATCTTCATGCTTGATAATGTAAATATTGACAAATCAACTCAAAATCTTGAAATTTTTGCAATATTCATGAAGATTTGAACATAATCATGTAATTCAACTTCTAAATCATTGAAAATCTCATAAACTTGTAAATAACAATAATGGGTATAAACCCTAACTTGCATTTCATGGGAAATCATATAAAATTTAGTGAAAATTAGAATTTGAAATAAGTTTTGGCACAAGAATGAAAAGATTTTCCTTGTTCATAACCCCACATACCTTGATTAATGACTAAATGGAGAAACTTGAATTTGGATTCCTATTTGAATTCTTGAAGATGGATTCTTGATTGTCTTGATTTGGGAATCCTCAATTTAGAGCTTTCTTGAAGAAACAATAGTGGAATTTGGGGGATTCTTGAAGTTGAATATTGAAACCTAGGGTTTTTTTGAGAAAGACTTGATGAATAATGAGTAAATTATGCTCAATAGTACACTTAATCATCTGTTTTCACAATTTGGGGATATGGGCAAAAAACTAAACTACCCTTGTGATTTAAAATTCATAACTGGGTTGCTGATTGAGGGCTTACCACGACACAGTGAGTGTGTCATCATGATACCCACTGCGATGCGATAGAATCACAGAGACTCACTGGATTATGACAATTGCTAATTTGGGATTCACCGCAATGCGGTCAAATCATGGTGACCTTCTGAAAATTGACAAATATTGAATTGGCCTCCACCACAACGTGATGAGGCTTTGATTGCTTTTTCCATCGCAACACGGTGGAATAGCAGTGGCTTGCTTGAATAAAGGTCTAAATATTATCAATACTGAAAATGCCATAACCTCTCAACTTAGTATCGAATTTGGGAGAATTTGGTATCGATGGAACGATCATTCAATTTCCCGCACAATAGAGAGTCTAAATCTAAAAAAATACCACATAAAATAAAAGGTATTCATCTTCGAAGAAAATGTTTGACATTTTAGGTACAATTTTAAGCTAGGAAAGTATGGGGTGTTATAGAATTAGGAGCGTACATAATTCTTTGGAAAGTGCATGAATATGAGCTATGATCATGGAGCTGACATATAAGGCATGGGTATATATCATGATAAATGAAGTAGAAAAAATTACACTGAGATTAGAATGGGTCGGGAAACTTTCTCTCTTTCTAATGTTTGACAATACACTGACATCACTACTAAAATCTGAGACCTTCACTTGGTTCCTCATTCTATCATCACCCTCTTAGCTTTAAGCCGTCATTCTTAGTTTGTGGATCCCTTAATAAACTCTAAACTAAACTGCAATCACTTTACTCTAGTGTTCGAGATATAACAATACGCATAGATAATAAACTCAACCTAAAAAACTACACCTACAAGTGTAAAACCTGTTGCTCGTACTTTCTTTTGAGATAAAACTCTTATCATTATATAGACTCAGTAGTCATCATATAATAAATCAAAAATTAACTAACTTAGAATCTTCATAAGTATCACCATACCCTGAGTTCACACCTGTAACACCCTGCAAAGTTCTCTCCTAGTCTGAGACTTAGAGCATGTTTAGTGAAGCATAAATTCGGTCCTAAAAGATTGAGAAGTGTCTTCCCAAATGTGAAGTATTTTGACCCATGTATAATTTTCCTCACATCAATTTTTTGTCATGTAGAGCATCGAATAAGCTTTCCATTAATACCAAATTTGCCTAAATTCGACACTCGGGTGAAGAGTTAGAGCCATTTTAGTGAGACAGTGTGCCACCTGGCACTTTAGCACGCCGCGGAGCCAGGCAAAATGGCAATTGTCAAATTACAGTGAACCTTCATAATTCCATTGTGTCGTGGTATAGTTCCAGTTCGCAACCAATGTGGCAACGCAATTTCCACCGTGTCACGCCGTCATGCAGTTTCCCAATTATCTAAATTCCAGTGAGCTAGCACTATTATGGCGTGTCACACCAACATAAAAAATCAAGATTTATTCTCCAATTTTGGATTTTAATTCCAAGGGCTTTTGGGTCTTTTCCCAATTTTTATTACCCCCTATTTATACACAATAAGAGGCTCTCAGCCTCATTTTTCCCATCTTCAATATCAAACTAGGGTTTTACAAAAATCAAAACCCTTATTCTTTCTTCAAGAAAGATCAAGAGAATCAAGAGAAATAAAGAATCTCTCCAACGGCTTTCAAGAAAAATGTTTCTCCAAGGTATGTAGATTTTGATTCTTGGGTCCCTTTCATCCAAGAAGCTCAAGTACCCTTTTCTAAATCTCAAAGATTTTATGTTTATGAGTTGTTCTTGATTCATGTACAATTAAATTGATGTTCCAGTTATTATTGAATTTTGATTTATGTTTGTTTACAAGTTTTTCAAGCTTTGACCCGAGTGTGTGGAATTCATATGATGTTCATGATAAATCCTCTTCAAGTTGGTTGATAAAGTGCTTATGTGAAGAATTAGGGACATTATAGAATGTTGATTAGGAAACCCTAAATTGTGAGCAAGTCCATGCATGCCTAGTGTTTGATGAAATGCCCTAGTGAATAAATTATGATATCATAGTATAAAATCCCCAATTAGGTTTAAACCCATGCATGCCTAGTGTTTGTTGAAAAGAGTTACTGAACAAGTTGAGACACGATAGTATGAAGATCTTCAATTACATGCTCTTTGATGTATGCTAAGCCTTTAATACATACCAAGTGTTTGACGAGTAAGTTGTGACATGATAGTATAAAGTTTTCCCAATCATGTGCTATCCAATACATACCAAGACTAATATACATGCGAAGTACTTGATCCAAGACCTTGTTGAATGGAGTATGATCTAGTAACATTTTTTCCCTACGCTATTATATGTTTATGATTCCTAAATTCTTGAAGTGACTCTTTAGTGATTGTGATAATGAATAGATGTTTATGATTCCTAAATGCTTAAAGTGACTCATTAGTGATTGTGATAATGAATAGATATTTATGATTCCTAAATGTTTGAGGTGATGCCTTAGTGATTGTGATGATGAATAGATGTCTATGATTCCTAAATGCTTGAGGTGATGCCTTAGTGATTGTGATAATGAATAGATGTTTATGATTCCTAAATGCTTGAGGTTATGCTTTACTGATTGTGGTGATGAATAGATGTTTATGATTCCTAAATGCTTGAGGTGATACCTTAGTGATTATGATGATGAATAGATGTTTGTGATTCCTAAATGCTTGGGGTGATGCCTTAGTGATTGTGGTGGTGAATAGATGCTTATGATTCCAAAATGCTTGAAGTGATGAGTTAGTGATTGCGATAGTGGATACATGTTATGATTCCTAAATGCTTGAAGAGATGCTTTAGTGATTGTGATAATGAATGAATGACCGTGGTTAAGACTAATCAAGAATGGTTATGTTTTACTTTTATGTTATCGAGTCCTGGGGGTATTTATACCTAACAATTTAGCTGCTATCAAGAGCCCGTGTTAGTTTTCACAATAATCCCAGTCAATCCATAATTCTCAGAAATCTGTATCCTCAGAAAGATACAAAACTTAAGAAATCTCAGTAATCTTCGAAATCTCAGGATCGCTAGTAATATAACCTCAGTGTTGTACTTAGTTCAGATCTTATAGTATCGAAGTATTTAGTACTAGCCTCGGTAGTGATGAGTAACCTATTCAAACTTTGTATTAGTTAGATACCATGATTTAGTTGTATTCCGTTAGATATGGAACAAAGTGAATTCAACTTAACTCATTCATATCATTTGAGAAATATGATCAGTATCAGATTTAGTTCAGTTTGTGTTCAGTTGTGAATTCAGTTCAAAGTCTTTTAGTTGGGAGTAGGAGCTAGCACCAAGCGAGGGAAGGGATGGAGGCTCCCAGTCAGAGAGAGGCTGAGTCGCTAGAATCAATCCTTGAACTCCAGAACTGCATACCCAGCACAGGATATAGGAGTCTCCATCAGTAGATGCTGTCACCGTTAGAGAGGTTTGACTATTATATTGCCTTAGGTCGACTTCCTGCAAAGGTCATCCGATAGAGAGGCTTGAATAGAGAGGTATTTACCTGTGGCACAGTATTGGCACCCTTCCAGCTGGGTTTATAGGTTGGACCCCACCTATGGAAGGTCAGGGTATGTCGGTTAAGTTACTACTTCCCACAGTTGCAGTTTTAGTAACAATCTTCAAAAATTAGGACTATGAGGTACAGTCATATATCTTAGTGTGGAACTCAGATAGTTCCATTGATTCATGATCATTCGTCAGATAGGCTTGGTCTCATATACAGTTATTTGTTATCAGATCTAGAGATCTCCCGATAAACAGGCTTGATCTCAATCTCAGATTCTGTTGAGTATTCTTGTTATTAGATCTAGAGATCTCCAAATAGTTAGGCTTGATCTCAGTCTCAGATCCTATTGAGTATTCTTGTTATCCGATCTAGAGATCTCCCATCAGATAGGATTGATCTCTATCTTAGGTTCTGTTGAGTATTCTTGTTATCATATCTAGAGATATCCCGGAAGATAGGCTTGATCTCAATCCCAGATTATGTTGAGTATTCTTGTTATCTGATTTAGAGATCTCCGTCAGATAGGCTTGATCTCATTCCCAGATTCTGTTGAGTATTCTTGTTGTCAGATTCGAACATGATAATTTTCTTATCATTAATAATAGATTCCAGAATCATCCATTAAAAAGGTTGATCTTTGATCCAATCAATTGAGAGCAGTGAGCTTAGAATTCATTCATTAATGTGAGTATATTTAGTTAATCAATTATTAGTATCAGATAATTCAGTGATGCAGTATCTCAGTGTTAGTAGCAAGTTCATATGATAGTAAAGTGGTATCCTAGTTTCAGTATTTAGAGTTGTGATGATTGTGATTATGGTTTATCCATTCATGTATGCGTTCTCATTCGGTACACTCATGATTATTCAGTTATGTAACTGTTCATACATGAGCCTTTGTATTTAGCATTACCTCATCTGCATGCTCTGTACATTCCCACGTACTGACGCATTTATGCTATGGTGTTTATTTGACACCATAGGCTTAGAGGCATAAGATCCAGAGTACCCTCAGCAGTTCAATCCCAGTCAGCAGTAGTAGTCATAGAAATGAGTCCTCTTCATTTGAGGATGATACTTAGTTTTCTATTATTGTATCAAACTTTGTTTATTTTCAGTTAACGGAGTTAGTTGGGCACATTTCCCATCAACTCCATAGTTCAAACAGTTAAAGGCTTTTCGGATAGATGTATCGATATTCAGTTTGTAGTTTGAGTATTTATAGATGTGTTGAGCCTTATGGCTTGTTTTTGCCTATTTTTGCTTTTATTTCCATATATTGTGCAGTGTTCCATTACGGACATCAGAAAAAGGGTTAGCTTGTGGTCCTTTGGGGCCATGAGCATCGTGTAACCACTAGGGGTAGTTTCGGGTCGTTGCAACACCATCTCAAATTTTAACTCTTCTTTCTATTAGCTCAACTATCCATAATTCAAACTTAGATTCTAACACTTAACATGGATATACCCAAACCTTTAATGAACCACACTAACTTTCTTCATAGCCTACTAATATCATATCTTTAAACTTATATTTTTTCCTATACCATGATAATTATCATTACGTCAACATGCCTAACATCAACAATAAATAATTTTGAATAAACAAACTTAAATTCTTACACACACTATTTCAAGCCTTTTGTTTTACCTTCATACAACTAGCCCCATGGATACATAACCCACTAAATTCAGATAACACTATCCCCATTTTAGTGCTGCTAAACTTCTAGGATCATGCTTCTATCTCTAAACTATATACTGTCATAGGATTCTGAAAAGGGATCTGAGGGAACATATGACTTTAGCTTAGTGCATAATTTTCATGAACATGAATGAAATATTTAAAAATTTAGAACTTAAAAGAACTGATGGTATAATTTTGAGCCTACGTTCAATCCCATAACTGTCTGTGGGGGCTGTCTGAGAAAACTGTATACATAAGAATTTAAGCTTGACCATTTCTATTACCTCAAAAATAAGGCAATGTTTACATAAATGGAGTAAGATGAGAATCTCTATAAATTTCTTATAGGACAATTCTACTACATGATTTGAGACATGAAAAAAAGGAAATGTTTCTTAAATGCCATATAGCCTCTCGAAGAAAATGTAATACCCCAAAAAAATGCAAATCAATATTAGCACAATATTTCAAGACTATTTATAGTGAATAATGGTTCTTTGGTATTTTAATAATCAAGTTTGATGTCAATTAAGGTCTCAAATACATCCTAGCTATTAGGCGAATCAAAACATTCCTTACCGAGTGAATTCTTGGGAAAGATATTGGTATATTCAACTTCAAACTAGCATATCTCTCGTTATAGTATGAATTTTTAAGCTCGTGACCCACCAAAATATATATAATTGAATTATATTTCAAACGATACCAATTTCTTCCAAATTCGATATCGGAGCAAAAAGTTATACCCATTTTACTCCAGCACGTTATCCTGAAAACTAAGTGACAACATTAGCTAACAGCTTATCATATATCTGATGACTTATCAGCTAATGTCATCAGCCTTAGGTATAAATTCATAAATTCTATCATCAAGTGATGATATGAGCTAACGGCTTATCACATATGTGACGACATCAGCCCAATATCGTCAGCAGTAGAATTCAGCATTTTCCAAACGATTTTAGTGGGGTATTTTAATATTTTACGTTTACCCCAAACATCCATAAACACTAAATTCAGCCTCCATTTCACCAAAATACATTCTTTTCACTCAAATTCTCTCAAGAAGAAGAAGAGGAGTTTCTAATTTAAGATCCAAATCTCAAGGATTCTTCCATTAATCTTCCCAAATCAATTATCAAGGTATGTCATGTGTTGATTCATGGGTCCTTTTCACCCATGAAGATAAATAATCTCTTTTCAAATAACAAGATTTGTGTATTTATTAACGTTCATGATTTAAATAGAATTGAAATTCATGTTCATGATGTTGTGGGGTTTTGATTCATGTTTTAAATTACATATTCCAATGATTGACCCTAATATATGAAAATTTGCATAATAATCATGAAAACCCACTTCAATTTACATGTTGATTGATGTATCCATAATTATTAGATGTGTTGATGATGGTATAAACAAATCATGCTCCCCATCTGTTTGACTAAATGCCTATGTGAAGGAAAAGTGTCATACTAGTATAATAATATAAAATCTCCATTCATGTACAAGTTTATGCACTTCAAGTATTTGATGAAATGTCTTAGTTAATGAAGTATGGATATATGTGTAGCAATTTTGGTGCTTTAGAACTTGTACTTCATGAAATCTCCAACTTATTGTATTATGGATTGTGATGTTGGTCATGTATTCAAGAATGTTATGCTTTGCCAGTTTCTTCCGATCGAGTCCAAGGGGTACTTATACCTAAAAAATATAGTTGTGTGACTAGAGTTAGTGTCATGTTTTCATAATATCCTTAGTCAAGCCATGATCCCTAGAACTCAGTCAATCATGTAACTCAGGAAAGTTCACTAATAGAGTAATCTCAGTACTATTTCATTAGTAAATAAAAACTCAGTTACTTCAGTCTAGTTTAGTTCAGTAATCCATGTTCAGTGTCTATTTAGATGGGAGTAGGAATTAGCACCGATAGAACCAAAGGATGGGAACACACACTGTCAGATGAGGGTGTGATTCTTAGAATTCATCCTTCTATTCCAGAACTTTGTAGCCAGCATAGGTTAAGACATCAACATTATTAGATGAGGGTTGTTGAGGTGGGTAAACACTATCAGATGAGGGTCCCACCATTCTCTTTTGGGGACACTGTTAGATGAGGGTAACCCACAATTTGTCCTTACTAGTGGCGTGGTATTGACACCCTTTCAATTGGGTTACAGATTGGACCCCAACACAACTATATTACATTATTTGGGGCATGTTAGTTAGATGACTAATTCCCAAAGTTTCAATTACAGATTAGGACTATCAGATACAGTTAGTTTGTCTCAGTAATAAACTTAGATAGTTCTACAAAATTCAGGACTGTTTGATGCAATCACCTCAGAACAGAAAAAAACTCGGCTAGTTCAATCAGAAATTAGACTGTCAAATACAGTCACTCAATATTAGTTATTTTAGTTATACGATTATTAGTATCTTATGTTATCAGTACTCAAATTCAGTAATCATGTAATCATGAACTCAGTTACAGTTATTATGTATTCACGCATGTATTTTCACATTCATGTTGTTCAGTCAGTTAGCATAGTTCGTGCATGTAAACCCTTTGCATTCAACCTACCTCACATGCATACCAGTATATTCAATCGTATTGACGTATTTGTGTTATGGTGATTTATACCATAGGTTTAAAAGCATGAGCTCTAGAGCATCAGTAGCATTCCAGTGCTCAGCAGTTAGAGTCAACAATGAGTCCTTATCCTTTGAGGACTAAGCATTATCTTATTATTTCAGTACTCAGTTTATTTTAGTAGTTGGAGTTAGCTGGGGACATGTCCCATCAACTCTTTATTTAGACAGTTAGAGGCTTTTTGGACTATCATGTTCAGTTAATTTATTAGTTTTTTTTGGGTATTTCAAACTCCACATAGTTGTTATATTTTATTAGATATTGGGTCTCAGTTTTGAACCTTACGGCCTTACAATCTTTATTTCCATATTTACACAGTATATTATGTAGTCTTCAGGTACAGATATTAGTCATAGGTTAGCTTGAGGTCCTTCAGGGTTATGAGCACTATGTAGCATTTTGGGTACCAGTTTTGGGTTGTTAAAAACTTGGTATCAGAGCCTAAGGTTCAATAGTGTCCTAGGCAGTCTTAAAACCGCATCTAGTAGAGTCTTGTACATGGGTGTGTTGCGCACCATATTTATGTGCAGGGGGATATAAGATGTTTTAGGAATAGTTTCCCTTCTTTCATTATTCATGTCATGCCAGTGAGCGTAATCTCAAGCTAATATCTCAGTCTAATCAATTTCTCCCTTTCTTTTATAGAACATGCCTCATAAAAGAAGAAACAGGAATTAGCCAGCCTCTCAGCCCAAAGATCCTTTGGACGAACATATTTCTCATGCAGAGTTTAGAGCTATATTTTCTAATCTTGCTCAGTCAGTTGCTACTTATAATGAATGACCAGCTGTCGTTACGGCCTATCCAGTGGCCAATTCAGCTGCAGTCAGGATTTGGGACTTCACTCGAATGAATCCTTCATCCTTTCTTGGGTCTAAGTCAGATGAGAACCCTCAAGAATTCATCGATCAGGTTCAAAAAGTTACAAACATCATGGGGGTTACTCTTAGTGAGAATGTTGATCTAGCTGCATATCAGTTGTAGGATGTTGCCCACAATTGGTACAAGAAGTGAAAATCAGAAAGGTTAGTTGTTGCAGGACCTATAGAGTGGGAGGAGTTTGTCACCGCATTCTTAGAGAGGTTATTTCCCCTAGAGCTGAGAGAAGCTAAGGTATTAGAATTCATCAACCTCAGGAAGGGAAACATAATGATGAAAGAGTATTCTCTTATGTTTACTCAATTATCCAGATATGCCCCTCATGTGGTTTCCGACAACAGGGCAAAGATGAGTAAGTTTATTTCTAGGGTGAATGATAGTATAGTGAATGAGTGTAGATCTGCGATGTTGAATAGTGACATGACTTTAGCCAGGATTATGACTCATGCTTAGCAGATAGAGGAGCAAAAAATTAAGATGAGAGAGAAGAAGAATAAGAGAGCAAGGACAGGTAGTTTTAACTTTACTCAAGCCAAATCAGAAGGAGGAAACCTGTCTCAGTTTTATCCTAAGTCATTAGTTCTAGCTTCTTTTTTTGCTAGTGCTCCAACTCCTAAGTTCAGGGATAGTAATAGTGATAGGGCACTAGGCTATAAGTCTTAGGAAAGTGTCAGCAATGCCCGAACTAATCCTCTTTGTCAGACTTGTGGTAAGAACCACAAGGGTGTTTGCAGAGCTGGCAGTAATGTCTATTTCAGATGTAGCAAGCCAGGACACAGAGTCAAAAATTGTCCCCAGTAAGGTTATCAGGTTCATTAGAACTGTTCCTCAGCTTAGTTCGATCGCCCAAATCAGTAGGGTGCCACTTCCAGTGCTAATAGTAGGTAATGCCCAAACAAACTTTATGCTCTCCAGTCTCGACAGGATAAGGAAAATTCCCCTGATATGGTTACTAGTATGTTATAGATCTTTCACATGTATGTTTACGCTTTGCTAGATCCAGGAGCTTCCTTGTCTTTTGTTACTCCTTATATAGCAGGCAATTTCAGAATCAGTCCTAAAATTCTAGCAGATCCTTTTTCAGTATCTACCCCAATGGGTAAAACTATCATAGTCCGATGGGTATACAGGAACTGTCTGGTTATGATATTTCAGAAAATCACTTTAGCAGACTTAGTTGAATTAAAGATGACTGATTTTGATATCATTCTCGGCATGGATTGAATTCACTCCTGCTATGCCACAGTCGACTATAGAAATAAAATAGTCTAGTTCTAGTTTCCGAATAAACCCATCCTAGAGTAGAGGGATAGTACTTTAGCGTTCAGCGGTCAGCTTGTTTTCTACCTTTGGGCAAAGAAAATGATGTCTAAAGGATGTGTCTATCATTTTGTTTGAGTTAAGGAAACTAGTTTTGAAACTCCCCGCATTTATTTAGTCCCAGTCGTGAATGGATATTCAGATATTTTTCCCAAAGATCTTCTCGGAATTTCTCCCAAAAGGGAAATAGACTTTGGTATTGATATTTTTCAAGATACTCAGCTTATACATATTCCTCCATAGAGAATAGCACCAGCAAAACTTAGAGAATTGAAAGATCATTTGAAGGATCTCTTAGATAAGGGGTTCATCCGGTCCAGCGTATCCCCATAGGGCATACTAGTCTTATTCATTCACAAAAAAGATAGTTCTCTTAGAATGTGCATTGATTGCCATCAGATCAACAAAGTCCTGGTCAAGAACAAGTATCCACTTCCCCATATTGATGACTTATTTGACCAACTTCAGGGTGCCAGCTATTTCTATAAGATAGAACTCAGATCAGCCTATCATCAACTCAGAGTCAGGGAATGCGATTTTCCATCAATAGCTTTTCAAACTTAGTATCGTTCCTTCGAATTCCTAGTCATGTCCTTTGGTCTTACTAATGCCCCAGCAACTTTCATGGACTTGATAAATCGGGTGTTCAAGCAGTACTTGGACATGTTCATCATAGTCTTCATAGATGATATTCTGGTTTATTCCCATAGTTAGCGTGATTATGCATACCATCTCAAAATTGTACTTTAGACTCTCAGAGATCATTATCTGTTCACCAAATTTAGTAAGTGAGATTTTTGGCTAAGGTTAGTAGCATTTCTTGGTCATATCATTTCTAGTTATGGCGTTAGGGTTGATCCTCAAAAAACCAAAGTGGTAAGAAACTGGACTCGCCCTGTATATCCATCAGATATCAGGAGTTTCTTGGGTTTAGCTGGCTATTACTGAAGGTTTGTTGAGAAATTTTCTTCTATTGCATCCCCTATGTCCAGATTGACTTAGAAGAAGGTCAAGTTTCAGTGGTCAGATCCTTGCGAGAGGAGTTCTTAAGAGCTGAAGACTCGACTCACCTCAGCTCCAGTACTAGCTCTTCCAGATAGTGCAGATGGCTTCATAGTATATTGTGATGCATCCAGAGTATGTTTGGGTTGTTTCCTCATACAATATAGTAAGGTCATAGCCTACACCTCCAGATAGCTTAAACCCCAAAAGAAGAATTATCTGACTCATGATCTTAAGTTAGGAGCTGTAGTATTTGCCTTAAAGATTTAGAGGATTATCTATATTGTGTTCATGTAGATGAGTTCACAGACCATAAGAGCCTTCAGTATGTATTCTCTTAGAGATGTACCGTGACTTGCGGGAGATCCATTGGTGAAGTGGGATGAAAAGAGATGTTACAGAGTTTGTGGCTAAGTTCTCTATATGTCACCAGGTTAAGATAGAGCATCAGAAGCCTATTGGTCCCATGCAACAGTTCATTATTCCACCTGGAAATGGGAAGAAGTGAACATGTACTTTGTGACGGGTTTTCCACGTACTCGCCATCAGCATGATTCAGTTTGGGTCATTATTGATAGGATGGCCAAATCAGCTCATTTTTTTCCAGTTCATACCTCTTATTCTGCTGAGGACTACGCCAAACTCTATTTCAGGGAGTTGGTCAGATTACATGGTATTCCGTTGTCCATTATTTTAGACATAGGTACCCAGTTCACCTCTAACTTTTGGAAAGCATTCCAAAAGGGTCTTGGTACCCAAATTTATCTTAGTACAATCTTTCATCCCTAGACTAATGGTCAAGAAAAACGGACCATTCAGATCTTAGAGGATATGCTAAGGGAATGTATAATTGATTTCAAGGGCAGTTGGGATGACCACTTGCCTTTGATTGAGTTTGCATACAACAACAGCTATCATTACAGTATTCAGATAGCTCCATTCAAAGCTCTCTATGGTAGGAAATACAAATCTCTAGTTGGTTGGTTCAAATTTAGTGAGTCCTCAGTCACAGGGCTTGACTTTGTATTCGATGCCTTACAAAAATTTTCCTTGATCAAAGAGAGACTTCGGGATGATCAGAGCTGATAAAAGTCTTATGCAGATATGCACAGAAATGATCTCGAGTTCGAAATTGGTGACTTTGTATATCTAAAGATCTCTCCCATGAAGTGAGTGAAGAGATTCGGCAAAAAGGGAAAGCTTAGTCCCAGATATGTTGTTCCCTTAAAAATTCTCAGTCGCTTCAGTAAAGTAGATTTTAAGCTCGCATTGCCTTCAGATCTAGCTTCAGTTCACCTAGTCTTCCATGTCTCTTTGCCCAAGAAGTGCATAGGTGACCCGACAAATATAGTCCCTATTTAGAGCATAGATATTAATAACAGTCTCTCTAATGAAGAAATTCCAGTCAAAATCCTTAACTACGAGAGTCATAGACTAAGGAACAAAAAAGTCCCTCTAGTCAAAGTTTTTTGACGGAATTAGTTTGTTGAGAGAGCTACTTGGGAAGCAGAAGCAGACATATGAACCAAGTACATTCACCTCTTCTTCGCAAACTCAGACTCAGCTCAAGGTAATAATTTTCCTTAAGCTTATTTAGTTTCATGTTCACATTTCCATTTTATACTTGGTACTAAGTACCATTACATATTCAGTTATGCATTCATGTGTCAGCTCAATCATGTATTCATGCATCAGATATGCATGTTCTATATTAGTTATGTCAATCATGAAATCATGCTTTAGTTGTGCATGTCTAGTATGCACTTTCAGTTATCATTTCTCTCAGTCTAATCAGTGTCATTTGAGGACGAATGTTCCCAAGGGGGAGATATTGTAATACCCCAAAACATGAAAATCACTATTAACGCCATATTTCAAGCTTATGCATAGTACATCATGGTTCTTTGGTAGTTTCATGATCAATTTTGATGTCAATTAGGGTCTCAAATATGTCTTAATTATTAGGCGAATCAAAACATTCCTGACCAATTCAATTCTTCAGAAGGATATTAGTATAGTCAACTTAAAACAAATATATCTTTCATTATACTATGAATTTTTGAGCTCATGACCCACCAATAAATATATAATTGAATTAGATTTCCAATGGTACCAATTTATCCCAAATCAAATATCGGAGAAAAATGTTATACCTATTATACTCCAATATGTTAGCCTGGTAACTAAGTGACGACAACCTAGTCTAAGCTCTTGTTTTTTATTCATCATGATGGATGTTGTGTGTTTGTACTTCTAATTCATGTGGTGTTTTCTTGTAGGTTCAATTATGAGCTTAACATGAAGATATATGGATGGTATAAAGGCTGGAAAATCACTAGAAAGACACCACAAGACAAGGGATGAAAAGAGGAAGGAACAACACTTAACCAAAATTTGGAGGACATATTCTAGTAGCATCATGCTGATAGCATGCACCACATACTCCATTCTTATGGAATAGAGGGTGCGTCACATGCTCTATTCCATAGAAATAGAGGGTACGACACATGGTCCACTCCACCCCTGGGCTTTTCACTCCAATTCAACTCCAACACGGACTTGGCTTACCCTTATGCTCTATATACATATTTTATCATGTTTTTACATACTTTTGGACGTCTCGAACGAGTTGTGGGGATGCTGATCACTTTTTTTGAGCTTATATCTCTTTACTTTAGTTTTTTTCATGGTTTGTATCATCAATCCAAGGGATTGGATGATGAATATTTCCATTAAAGGTTAAAACTCCTTTTTCAAGGTTAAGGCCAAGATCATGATTACTTTCATTTTGAATTAAGTTTGTTGTTTTACTTATCGTTATTGGTTGTTTGTTTATTCTTGTTTTAACATTGTAAGGATTTATGACCTTTAGAATATATCAATTGTCAACTTTGTGAACTCGGGAGAGGAAATAGGGTGATAGAATATGGGAATAAATAGAATATAGTTTGTTTTTCTTTATGAAATAAGGAATTCAAATTAGTATCTAGGACAGGGATGTACTTAGATACCTTACTTGATCCATATGTAGGATGATATTTTTTTAGAACTTAAGTGAGCTATTACATCTCTTCTCAATGATGTAGTTGTAAGGTTCAACTTAGGTAAAGGATTAGAGGTTGGAAAACCATATTCATTCAATAAATCGTATGAACTAAAAACAAAGATAAGATATCTAACGAATGAAGTTCAATAATGCAGTATGACTATTAGTAAGCCTTAACCCTGGGCTTCTATCCATAGATTGCCCTAAGTCATTACTTTTCTGCATTAGGTTAGTTTACTTTTAGTTTACAATTCTTAAACCTCCTTGTTTACTTTTTGTCAATCATTAAACTAGAAGTGGATAGGAGACGAACTCAAGTCCCTGAGTGATCGATACTTGGGCTTCCTTGAAGCCATTTTACTACTTGATAAGACTATGTACACTTGCGTGTGCACTTGGTTATTATCATTGGAACCACCACATTGTGTATTGATTTAAGAGATGCTTTATAACTCTTTCCTTAGATGCAAAACTTAGACTTAGGAATTTCAAGAAATAAGTTGTAACTTATGGGCAAGGGTTGACATTACCACATTGTGTTTTGATTTATAAGATATACTATAACTCTAGCCTTAGTTGCAAGACTTAACCTAAGGATTTTCAAACAACAAGTTATGCCTATGGAAAAAAGTTGACACTGTCACATTATGTTTTGATTAACGAGATATTCTATAACTCTCATCTTAGAGGCAAGACTTAGCCCAAGTACTTTTAAACAACAAGTTACATTACATGGGAAAGATTTGACAGTATCACATTGTGTCTTGATTTAAGAGATGTTTCATAAATCAAAGAATTTCAAACAACAAGTTATGCCCCATGGGTAAGAGTTGACACTACCACATTATGTTTTGATTTATGAGATATTCTATTACTCTTGTCTTAGAGGCATGAATTAGTCCAAGGACTTTCAAATAGCAAGTTACGCCCCATGGGCTAGAGTTGACACTACCACATCGTATCTTGATTTATGTGATATTCTATAACTTTTGCCTTAGAGGCAAGACTTAGCCGATAAGTTACTCCCCATGAACAAAAGTTGATACTATCATATTATCTCTTGATTTATGTGATGCTCTATTAGTCTTGCCTCCAAGATAAGACTTAGCCCAAGAACCTCCCAAAAGAACAAGTTACGCCCAATGGACGAGTGTTTGTACAAAAACATTGTTCCTTGATTTATGAGATGTTTTATAATTCTTGCCTTAGAAGCAAGACATAACTCTAGGATTTCAAACAATAAGTTATGCTCCACAAGCAAGACTTGACACTACCACATTGCATCTTAATTAATTATGAGTTGTTCTATAATTTTTGACTTAGAGGCAAGACTTATCCCAAAGGACTTCCTAATAATAAGTCATACCCTTAAATTTGCTTTGATGTCAAAAATAGAAGATTCCTTGCGAATTATCCAACTTTTATTTATTAGCTAAATACAATAGAAGTTGAGAAAAAAAAAAGAGAACAAAAAAAATAGAGAAATAAAAAAAAAGACATTGAGAAAAAAAGAAAAAAAAAGGACAGGAAAAGAAATAAATGTTAAGAAAAAAGAAAAGAATTAATAAAAAAAAAGATTGAGAAAAACAAACTTGAGAAAAGAAAATAAAAATAAAATTTGAGAAAAATAACAAAGAAAAATGAGAAATGAGAAATGAGAAATGAGAAATGAGAAAAGAAATAAAAAATAAAGAGTGAGACCAATGAATTGAAAAAAAAAAGAAATGAATAAATAAAAAGTGTTTGAGAAAAAAAATAAAAAATAAAAGTTAAGACAAATGAATTAAAATAATTTTAAAAAATAAAAGTTAAGTTAAAAAATAAAAATAAAATTAAAATAGAAGTTGGGAGAAAAATGCGAATGAAAAGTTTATTTGTCTTTGTTCCTTTTTCTCTTTTCTTTTTTTGTAGGGTTAAACCGTTTGTCAAGGGTCAACTAAAGATGTGAGCGTTTAACTTTATCTTCGATATCTTGAGACTTGACAAATTCAGTTCAAATTTGGGGACTGCAATAGTTGGCTTAACATGTGAGAGTTTAACCTTGTGTCCGGTATTTTAAGACCAACAAATTTAGCTTCATGTTTTGTGACTATGCAACAATCAACTCAAGATGTGAGAGCTTACCTATGCTTCTGTCACTTTGAAAAATAATATGTTCAACTTCAAGAGTGCGAGAGTTTAATTTTATCATCACCTAATGCCATTCTTAGATAAACTATACCCAAACATAATAACTAAAATTAAACACACTGGTGGTTTACAACACCATCTAAACAAAGGGTTAGAGCAAAAAGAGTTACTAATAAAATAAGAAAAAAAATATAGATTGGATACCAAAAGGACACTAAGTGAGCTTAACCACGACCATTGGACAATGGTCGTACCTTGTTATCTTGCGAAGAACCTAAGAGAGTGAAAAATGAAAGAGATCAGATGAATGTATCCCATGATTGTACATATATGGTATGCTTGTTAAATTGATTGTGGAAAGAGATTTCAAGAACAAGGCTTGCAGTTATTATGTGCAAAGACGATTAGACTAGAAGATCCCACGATCGTGAGATGGTACCATCGGTTTGTCCTGAAGATAGTGAGAGAAAAGTTCAAAAAAGTAAGAGTCCAAGGTGGAAAGCATGAAAGGGTTCTACAATCGTGAAATGAAACCACGAGTGCGTACTAAACATCATTCGAGCCATGATCTTAGAGATACAAAAAGTCAAAAGTCAACCTATAAGCACATAGGACATGCAATCGTTATATCTATCCACGATCGTACTTTCATTATTTCAAGACGTTTACTCAACAAATCCCATTGTTTTAGGATATCTTTTATGTTTGTCTATAAATACTGCTATTAGGGTTATTGTTAAAGTTTACATTCTCTTAGAACTTTTGAGGCATATTGTTGTTCTTTGAAGTTTTAACATTTATTTTTAGGGATTAATTCAAAGTGAGGACTTGTGGTTTTCATTCTTCTTGTAAGTTTATAATTATGATGTCTTTTCACAATTAATATTGTGTTCTTGCAATGCTGAATAGATAAACACCACAACTAGAGTTACATATGCATTTTGATTCTCTTTGGTAGGATTACTTCATGATGGTGGCCAACGTTAGGACTTACATTATCCTTATTTGCAATGAAAATAGGTGTAATGGATGGAAAAAAAATTACAATGCTATTTGGAGCTATCAACCTCCATTTAATCAACTTGAGATGGTAAATAGGATAGTTAATATGGGACCAGTAATAGCGTTTAGTAATCCAAACGTAGGAGAAGTTCATTCATGATTAGGGATAGTCATTTAATAGGGGTGTAAAATCATTTAGATGAAAAAATATATTGATTCTACATGATGCGCACAATGAGAGATTAATAGTACAAAAAGTCAATAGATTTATGAAGTTATCGGGAATACAATCCTAGTGCCTCTCTCACACTGATTACACGTCCAACGGAATCAACAACTTTTACTAGTTGAAGTTCTCAAATCCTCTTTATTAGAAATTATTTACTAATTGCTCAGGTAAACACTTGACAGATATTTTCACCTATTCTTTGTAGGATCAACCCCAACCTAGTTAGGTTCAATATTTGATCAATGACTGCTTTATGATTCCCAAGAGCAATTAGATGTGACTTGCTTGATAAGGGTGATGTCAAATTTTGGTGTTTTTTCTAGGAAACGTAGTTATAGAGTTGATTGATTGTGTTTGTCTGGCTGTTAGTTTTTGTTTCATAATTTTACTTATTTTATTGTTTCTAGGACACACATCAATCCATACCCAACTCTAGGAGTTAAAGAAATCCCGTATATTTCACTTGATCAAGAAAATTGAGCGAACTATGAGAGCTAGAAGAAGAATGGTGAATGAAGGCATTCATAATCAGAGAGTTCATTATAAAGTAGTAGTAGATAAGGGTGTTACGAATCAGCAAGGGCATCTTCATGGGATTTAGGAAACTGTAAAGTAAACCACTGCTAGGTTGATTATGGAAGAAATTTTAGGAAAGAAGCTATTATATACGCAACCCAGAAAGAATGGCTTGATAGGCAGAAGTGGCTCGCTTGTCCTTACTTGAGGAGAAAATTAACAGAGATGGAATAGGGGGAAACAAACTCTTTTGCATTATGTTCCTCAGTTTGATGATTTAGAGAATAGTCTAGACTTTATTGAGGGTACTTAAATAGTTGCTATTGTTCCACTGCCAATGCCACCAGGAACTATGTTTTACATCACCAGTGCTATGCTCCAGTTGCTAAACTTGAAGGGAGTGTTTATGGGCCTTCCTACTATGATGTGAATCTTTATTTGATTAACTTTGTAGGGATTTGGACTTTCTATAATTTTTCTAGCATGAGTCAAGATTCTATTAGACTGCAATTATTTCTCTTCTCCTAAAGAGAAGCTACAATATAATAATGACATGATTTTATGGTGATTTGTCTGAAGTATTAGCTTTATATAATTTTACCATTTTACCCCTCCCTATGGTTGTATTATGGTATTTCTGGGGTATAAAGATGTTTGACATGGATCCCAATATATTTTGGTGTGGTTTATGTAATATTATGATTTTAGTTTATCCGATATTATGGTTTTTGATGGTCTTAAAGGCTTACTAGTTGACTTCAGTCAACATCTTTTGGTTTGTACATCAGATAGCAAAATGGACTATACAAGCCGATCCGGAACATCGATTTTAGATTGGTAACATGGTTGGTGTGGTTTTATGATCCCTTTATATTATTTTGATCCTCTATTTGAGGGGATTTGAATACACTTGATGAGGCTTCAATTACTGTTTTAATTCCTTAACTTAGTTTTCTTATAGATTATTACATGAATTCTATCATTATGATTCTTTGTAACTCCATGAGTGGCTAAACACCCTTATCTAGGATTAAGGCCAAGAACATGAGTATTTAAGCATGTTAATTGAGTTGTTTATGTTATTATCATTATTGGTTGTTCATGTATCCTTGTTTGAATTATTCTACGAATACACGATCCTTAGGATAAATGCATAATTCTATTAGGAGCCTAGAAGGATGAGCAAAAGAAAAGAATGTGGCATATATGATATATGATCCTAACCATTCATTGAATTGAAGTTATGATTTGGGTTAAGGATAGCAATATACCTAATTTGCCCTATTTTGTCAATATACAATAAGAAAGACAAATTCATTTAACTTTGTTCTTGCATTCCCGCTCAATGATATAGTTGTGAAGCTACGTTAGATAGTTGATTAGAGACGAAAGACTGTAATCATGTTATTATCCCTATAGACCAACAACAAGAAGAATTACTTAATCCAACAATATTATATAGCTATGTAGGATTTTTCATAGTGTCTTAACCCTGGATTTCTCCCCATCATTGTTCAAGTCATTTAAATTATAGTATTGATTAATTTACTTTTAATTGTTAACTCTCAGATACTCATGGTTACTTTAGTACTTGGTTCATCTTAATAGTGAACTAGAATTGAATAGTTTTTTAACACACATACCTATGGGATTGATACTTGACTTTTAAAGGCAATTTTACTACTTGATAGACCATGTACACTTATGTGTAAGGTTTGGTGCAATAAGCAACATCAGACCACCTTAAGCGATGTCCTGATCACTTAAGAGATTAGCATGCCAAATGCCTGTTGGTTAAGTGATAGATAAACCTCTTACGTAATGAAGCGGGATTTTCTTAATGGACTCCTGGTCGTTTAAGCGATATCTGTCTAAGCGGCCCAGTAGTCGATTAGGCGATGCCTGGCTGGGATTTATTCCTCTTTTCAAGATTCTTTTACTATTTTTGAGACTTGAAACTTGGGTTTCGAGTTTTTGAGCATTTTCTTCCATTTTTAAGGTTGGGTAAGATCTAAATCCCTATTACAATTATTTTCCTACAATTTTTATCATTTAAATCTTATTTAAACTTAGAATTAAAGGTAAAATTTTGAGATTTTAGCCCAAAAGGACCAAATTAGCATTTCATTAATTCAAGCCCCAATTTTAATCCATTTTCAATTGGGTTTTCTTCTATAAGTACATTTAATCTTAGGAAATATGTTTTGGACTAAAATTTTTGTTTTACCACTCTTTTTTGTTTTGAAAAATCATTTAGTGGATCTGTTTTAGCCCCGATCCAGAAGTGGACAGTATTACTATCATTGGCTTTCTTTTGAAGCATAGATCCTATATTTGTATTTTTTTTAACTTAGTTTGTGTCCGTGCGTTGGGTGAAAACTTGGTGATAAAATCTTAATTGTTTCGAATTTGATATTTGAGGTAGGTTATGGCTTAAATTTCTTCCGAATGGGTTGGGTGGTTAATAATAATGTAAAGGCATGCTATGGGTATGAGTTTGTATCATAAAAAATGTGTTAGATGATATATGTTCCTGTGGCGGAGGGGCTATGTGGATAATATTTTGTGGTTTTGAGATATTATTTGCTATGTGCGATTGTGTGGGGCCTTATATGATGTTATTGACCTGGTATTGATATATGTATGTTTGGTTACACTCTTTTTGGTTCGAAAAAGCCTAGATTTTAGGAATTATATGGTATTATAGACATTTTCTTGCATGTTTCACTTGATGGATTTTGGATTATATTGGATCATGGATGGTTGATTTGAGTGGATTTTTGGCTCATATGGTTGGTATATGATGTGCTATGATTTCATAGCACTTTCGATGTTTAAAACAATGAAAATATGCAAGTTACTTAGGTATTTTTGTTAAATATAATATGTTTTGTGTTGTTTCCTGCAGGAAATAAAGCTTTGGAGCTAATTTATAGAAATGGAGTGAAAGTTGAAGTTTTGGACCACCTATGTGGGCACCTACGTCTCATATGTACTACCTATTTGGTGTAGGTGCCAGAGTATGTGTTATAAAAGCTAAGAAACAGTGAATTAGAAGTAAAAAAAGTTGACCTTGCTACCTACTGAGGGCATCTACAACCCATAGATTCCACCTACAGTCCCTAGGTGCCAGAAGCTATCTTAGAAGAACAAAAGTCCAAAGATTTTGCAGAAGTTTTGAAGTGCTGGAACCTACGTTCGACCACCTATGTTCTTTAGGTGGCCCAGTAAGTGGCCACCAACCTAAATTTTTCTCTTTTATTTAGGATTTATTTCCTAGGGTTTCCTTGTACTCTGTATATACCCTTTTGATGTTTTTAGTTTGGTTACACACTCTTGATACTTCCAAAAATATATTTGATTCCAGGATTTAATTTTGATCTTGGGATTGTTTTGTTTTTTATTTTGGTTAATTATTCAATTCGAGACTTTGGGTTTTATTCATTATTCATTGTGCTATTAATTTAATGTTTTCAATTATGAATTCAATTTATTGCTTCATAATTATGAACAACTAAATCCCTTAGCTACGGTTGTGGAAATCCTAATGGATTGACGAAGTAGGAAAAGTGCAAAGTTGTTCTAAGCCGATATTTTTGCATGTGTTTTGGTTGTCTTCAGTTTTATAGATTTTTTAATGGTTGAAAATGTTAGGATCCCGCCTTATATTACTACTTACTTCATAGGAGGAGTGGAGATTAGGAAAAGATGATCACAATAGTAATTTGAAGATTAATTATCGATATAGGTTAATCATCCTCATCTGCTTAAGATAATTATCTTTCATCTAATAACTTGAGACTTAAAAGGAAATAGTTAAGCTGGGATAAAGGATAAGTGTTTATAAGGGGACATCCTGAGACTCCAAAGGTAAAGGGTGAAATCTGTCATAGAGTCCACAAGATAGTTAATGGTACATAAATTATCAGATTATACATGCAAGGTATCAAGTTTGTTCAACAAAGCACGATAAACCTATGGGGTTGAGAAGCCATGGGGAGTATAGTCCTAGTGTTCGTTTTTTATTGATTACAACCAAAACACTCACAACTTGTTACTTTTCACAGATTTACTACTATAATCTCCCTATTTTTTTAGTACTGCCTGTTGACTTCAACAATAATTCACGTATTCCCTATGGATTCAATCCCAAAATAAGTTGGGTTACTATATTTTGCATTAACTACTTTATCCATATTTTGATGTATAGCTTTGATGCCAAAATTTTGGTGTCATTGCCGGGGATTATGGTGATTATTGATCGAAGTTATTGATGTTTTTAGGTTTTTGTTTTCTACTTTTAGTTGGGTCTACACTGGTGTATGCCTAACACCAGGAGTCAATGAAACACTCCCACTATATCTTAACCTAAAGAGAATTCTACAGCTGAATTATGCAAGGACAGAACACGAGCATGAAGGCCAACTTCAAGGTGTTCAGGATGATACACATGATTTGACTCCCCCTCCTCCTAAAGATTTCCAGGGCATTGCTGATCAAAGAACTCATCAGTTATTAAGTAAAAAGCTAACAAGAGGAAGGATGCTGAAGCCTAAGGTATAGCTCAGTAGGCAGAGCTAGCTAGGAAGAGACAAGAAACAACTTATCGAGTAGTACACAATGAAAATTTTGATAGAGCTAGAGGTGGTAGAGCTCAATTCATCCTTGCCTACTAGTACTTACCACTATATGATGATCCAGAGGAAGATATGGTCTATGTTGAACCTACTAACGTAGCATCCATCATCCTCTTACTTTACCACCAGGTGTGAAGTTCGACATTACAAGAGCTATAATCAAGCACTTGAACCTGAAAGATATTTTTACGAGCTTGTCTATAGATGACACAAACATGTATCTTGCAAACATTATTGGGATATTCACTTCATACACAGTACCTAGGGTATATTAAAAAACGCTCAGACTCTAGTTGTTCCCTATTTGTTGACTTGTAAAGCTTCATTGTGGATAGAGAAACTTCATTGAGGATGGATTACTACTTGGAATGAGTTGTACAGATAGTTTTATACTATTTATTCCCTCCAACTAGAATGTTGTTATTGAAAGATGAGATATATAACTTTAAACGACTACATTCTGAGTTGATGTATGAGGCATGGTTTTATTTTAAGAAGATGTTGAGCATGGTAACCAATCATCGCATTTCAAGGACTAATTTGATTGAGATATTTTATATAGACATTACTGTTAGTGCCAAAGTTATGGCTTATACAGTCACCGGTGGAGCACTCATACATCTATTTTTAGAAGTAGAATTATATATTTTACCAAATATCTCTCACCAATCAAGGGTGGCATACTCGGGAGGACAAGAAAGGTACTGGAACTAATGCCATTGGGGATTTTAGTGAGCATGAGTGATTGATGATTCTATGGCGCAAGAGATTGCATAGTTTAGACCTAATATTTTGTTCCTGATGAAGTAGTTTGCAACAATGAATTCTGAGAAGGTAAATGCAGCAGGTTCACAGGGTAATTCCTTTAAATCTTATGACTCTTATTTAGAATAGGGGGCCAAGTATCTAGATCGAGAATTGATAGGTTTTCGAGCCACGGGGCAGGAAAACATAGGTCTAACCTCTTATAGAGATAGGTATAGAGATCAGAGTAGAGAGGGTAATAGTGACTAGAGAAAAAAGAGTGACTACAATGAGAATGGGGAACGGTATATTCCACCAGGCAGTCGTGATACTCAGTAGAGGATGGAGGATATATTGTCCAAACTTGTTAAGTGTCAGGAAAGTCAGGAAACCTTCCTTCAGGAGATTAGGGTAGATATATTAGGACTGACCCAAAAGGTAGAATTGTATGCTGCTACAATAAAGCAATTAGAGCAACAGTTGGGGAAACTATCTACAACTTTAAATCAGAGGCAGTCGGGTACTTTCCAATTAATATAGTTTAGAATCCAAAAAGAGATGGTCATTGTCTAGCCATAACCACTTGGAGTGTTAAGACTACTTTTGATCCCCCTTTGCCTACTATTGATGAGTTGATGAATGATAGTGTTTTGGTTGATGAGACAGCTAGCATAGAGTTGAAAAAGGCAATAAGTGTTGATGGTAGTGCTAAGAAGGACGAAGGCAAGGGAACGATCGAAGAGCTTGTAGTGCAGACAATTCCTTAACCGCCCCAAATTTTTCCTCAAATGATAAAGTAGAAGAAGGAATAAAGAAATTTTAAGAAGTTTATTTCCATGCTAAAAGAGTTGAGCTTAAGCATTCCTCTTCTTGAGGCTTTGGAGCAGATGCCTAGTTATGCCAAGTTTTTGAAGGAGTTGGTGACAAAGAAGAGCGCTATAAAGTTTGAGGATGTTGATGGATTTCACCATTGTAGTGTAGTTACATATAGATCTATGGGCCAATAGAAGGCTGATCTCAAAGCATTCACGTTCCCATACAACATTGAGACATCCAAATTTGCCAGAGCATTGTTTGACTTGGGAGCCAACATTAATTTGATACTGCTGGTTGTGTTCCACTAGTTGGGCTTGAGTCCTGCAGAACCTATGACTTTACTGTTGCTAATGAAAGACCAAAATGTAAAGAAATCCATAGTCATATTGTTTGATGCATTGGTAAAAGTGACACCTTCATCTTTCTGGCTGACTTTGTTATCCTTGATTATGAAGTTGACTTCGAGATGTCCATAATCTTCGGAACACAATCATGGCCACGGGTAGAGCGATGGTTGATTTGGATAAGGGAGTCTCAAGTTCAAAGTTGATAATGAGGAACTGATATTCAACATTCGTAGAACTATGAACCAGCCAACCGACAAGAGGGTGGTGTCGATTATTCATTGTGTTGAGGACCCAGGAGGCTACTCCTTTCGGTACCTTGATGAATTCTGATTATTCAAGGTTCCCATATCATGCTACGACATTAAATCAAGCACTGAATGGAAGGCCACCCATGGGCTTGTTGGTGAATTCTAAGTAACCAACATAGCCACGTTGTGCTGTTATGTTAAATCAAGCGCTGGGTGGGAGGCTGCCCACTATTTTAGTGTTAACATTGTTTTTTTTGTTTGTGAAATAGCATGAGGAATAACCTATAATATGGTAATACATTACTTAATTTAGAATATCGTAAGTATGGGGACTTTTTAACCATCTCATGAAGGTCATAAGTCCCACTCAGGCCAGGCAAGTTATGCACTGACTGTTAAAAAAGAAAATTTGAATATTTTTGGGGATCTCTGGACTTTAACTTGTAAACATACTTATGATGTCATAAATACCACTTACAACCTCATAAGTAGTGTAATCTATGTCAGAACAAGAAGTCCAGAGAGCAGGAAAAAGGCTTGAAAAATTAGGACCACCTACGATGGGACACCTATGGCTGTAGGTACCACCTATGCCTCATAGGTGGTGCTGTAACTAATAGTTTTTGGGGCCTATTTTTTTAAATTCTGCACCCAACCTAAATCTAAATGACCCGAACCTAACTCCCTAGGTCTATTTAAACACCATAACCCACTTCTAAACCCTATCAAACCTTAAAATTTCTCATTCCTTCTCAAATTCAAACTTCCCTACTTCACTCACACTTTATAAAACACAAGAACACTACTTTGGATTAGTACCAACTTGTCTATATTGAACGTATTGTGCCATTAAATCTAGGTTTCTTTATCTTTTTAATCTTCACTTTTGGTTCTTGAAAAAAAGGTAAAAACTCTTGGCTCCTAATCAGATTACATTATGCTAAACTTGAAATAGCTGAGTTGGTATGATATTTTTATGCAAAATATGTACAAATAAACTAACATTTATGTAGGAACCTAGAATTAGCCTAAAATCTTAAAATGGTACATTGTAATTTAACGGAACCTAGAATTAGCCTAAAATCTTAAAATGGTACATTGTAATTTAACAAATACACTATGATCACGCTCTAAAGTGAAAGTAGAGGTTTTAAAGGTTTGGTAATCCCAAGAGTTTTGTATGTCATATTTGTGTTTGATAGTTTACCAGAACTGAATGTGGAAAAATAGACTTGTTGGGACTAAGTACAGGTTATAGGGATAGAAAATTTAGGAAATATTTGAAGTTTTAGAATTTTTAGTTTTCCCTTAAATTTTGCAATCCCTTACTATCTTTTGGGGACTAACACTTGTTTTTTTAGGTACATATGGCACCAAAGGCTTTCATAAAGAAGGAATAGCTATCGAGGCAATTGGATGAGTCCCCTGAGTACAGTGACTTGGTGGAGAAGTACCTGATTGGACTGACCATAGAAGCTTTCCCGTGGACTAAGGCCTAGAGACAAGCTGTAGCTAAGTGTGTTTTTAGGGAGACTTTGGGTGTCCAGCTCACAACAAATTCATAGTAGGTTAGACGACTCAAATCTACTTATATTAGGATCCAGCCAGGGGCCATCCAACCAGTTTTTAGGATGAGGTTAAAGTCAGCCAGGATGTCATTTCCACACTCTCCCTAGTCTAAGGAGAGAGAGAATGATGATGAAGAGGAGGTGAAGTCTGATCCATTACCAGAGGCAGCCCTAAAGGACCCCTAATCTGAGGACGTGTCAGTAGCACCAATTCCTAAGACATAATTGGTAGTGCCCTAGTCTAAAGATGGTACTATATATACCTTTCATTAGGAGCCAATAGCTCAGACAGACTAGGCTTCCGACCCTACTCCATCTTGGCCAAGCCTATTGATGAGATTAACCCAAGGTGGTATGTTAAGGGTTTTTGAACTATTTATGAGTAAGACATATTTGTAACTGGGATCAGCTAGACCAAGAGTTCTATTTGGGTGGAGTGACAAATTCAGTTGTCCAAGATGGCTGAAGCACCACTCTTTCAGGCTGTGTTTGATAGTTATCAACTGGAGTAAATGACTAGAACCTAGGGTTTATACAACTATGCATTAGTGCATGACTTCTATGCTTCCTATGTTGATATAGTATCTTTGACCACTCCCAGAGGTAGAAGGGATGTAGAGTAGACCAGTTAGAACAAAAGGTGGTGAGAGGGGTCATGGCTGTTCCATGCTATCATACTTGGCCAGAACCTGAACTACCTGCCTCGTCTATAACCATTTGGGCAATGTTCCATCGCTAGCTCGATGGTCCATCGGTCCTGACTATCGCACTTGGCCAAAAGATGGGTTCACTACCTTACTCGCAACAACTTGGGTAATGTTCCGTCTCTAGCTCGACGGTCCATCGGCCTGACCGTCGCTTCTGGGCAATTTTGACAGTTCTCTATAGAATGTCCATAACTTCTTACTCCGATGCCATATTTGGACGAAATTGATATAGTTGGAAAGCTAATTCAATTTCACATATGATAAAAAAAGTCAAAATTTGGGAAATTCGAACTGATTTAAACATTAATCATTTATAAAGTCATCACTAACTCTTCTAGAGACTAGATTTGACTTAAAGAAAGTTCGGGGTATTACAGGTATGAAATGATAGAAATGGGCACCCTATGCAAACATACTATCTTCCAAACATAGATATGGGGCAACCTCTCAACACTTAATGTCATTTTAATAGGAATGAAATATGATGACTTGGTTAAATGATCCACAATCACCCAAATACCATCGAAACCACCGAAATTACAAGGCAAGCCACTAACAAAATCCATAGTAATTTATTCTTATTTTCACTCGGGAAAAGGCAACCTCTGAGTCAATCAACCAGGATGTTGATGTTTGGCCTTTTCCTACTGACAACACAGGCAACAAGATACACCATTTTGCACATCTCTCTTCATGCTAATCTAACTATAGTGCTATCTTAGATCTTTATACATATTTTCTGTCCTGGGGTTAATATAATAACTTGAGCTGTGAGTCTCATGAAAAATAAACTATATCAAGTCATCAAGCTGAAGAACACAAATACTACCATCAAACCTGAAGATGCACATTGAATTAATGGTGTGCCTCTTAGACTCACTACTCAACACCTAATCACAAAGGAAGCAAAGCTTGCAATTCTAAAATTAATGATCCTGATTTTGCTCAAATTTTGTTGAACTCTTCTCTACACTAGCAAAAATCCTCCTAGGATATGAAATACCAAGTCAAACCATCAAGTTAGCTAAGGGATGAATGTCCTATTCTAACAATCTCTTTGAAACTGAAATACAAGACAAACTACCCATACTTATTTTGCGACTCAAGGTATCTGGTACCACATTTGCCTTACCAGGATAATACAAGATAGAAATATCATAGTCCTTAAGCAACTCTTTTCATCTATGTTGTCGATCATTAAGCTCTCTCTAGGTCATAATATGCGGAAGACTGTGCTGATAGGTGAAAATCCTATAATGTACACCATACAAATAATGCCTCCAAATCTTAAGTGCAAAAACTATTGCAGCCGACTCTAAATCATGTGTAGGGTAGTTACACACATGCACCTTAAGCTGTCTAGACGCATAACCAATAACAAGACCCTACTGCATCAATACAAAACCTAGGCCAGCATCACAAAACATGGTGAATCCCTCACCCTCAACAAGAAGAGCTAAAATAGGAGATGAAGTAAATAAGTCCTTGAGCTTTTCAAAGTTCCATTCACATGCATCAGACCATCGAAAAGGAAACTCCTTTTGAGTCAATCGGGTCATAGGGGATGAAATAATAGAAAAACCTTCGACGAAGCATCTATAATAACTATCCAAACTAATGAAGCTACAAACTTCAGTCAAAGATGTAGGTCTATCCCAATCTTGAATAGCCACAATATTTGTTGGGTCTACCATAATACCTTCCTTAGATACCATATGTCAAGCAAATATCAGTGACTTGAGCCAAAACTCAAACTTGGAGAACTTGGTGTAAAGCAAATAATCTCTCAAAGTCTAGAGCAGGATCCTCAAATGTTGCATATGCTCCTCACTACTCCACAAATACACATAGATTTCATAAATGAACACGATCACAAAGGAGTGCAAATAAGTCCTGAATACCCGGTTCATCAAATCTATGAACACGACTTGGACATTAGTCAATCCATAAGACATCACTAAGAACTCAAAATGACCATAATGGGTTCTAAAAGCTATCTTTAGGAAATCCTCAACCCAAATCCTCAACTGGTGGTAGCCAAATCTTAAACCAATCTTAGAAAACACCACTGCATCCTGAAGTTGGTAAAATAAATCATCAATGTGAGGCATATGATAATGGTTCTTTACCGCCACCTTATTAAGCTACCTATAATCAATGCACATACACATAGAACCATTTTTAGTCTTCACAAACAATACAAGAGCTCCCTATGGGGAGACGCTCAGTCCAGTAAAACCCTTACCATGAAGATCCTGAAGATAAGAATTTAGCTTCTTAAGCTCGGCAGGAGCCATCCAGTAAGGTGTCATAGAAATAGGTAGGGTGCCAGGTTTGAGATTAGTAGCAAACTTAATCTCACAGATAGAGGGAATACCAGGCCAGTTGGTAATGAACACATTAACAAACTCATAAATAGTAGGAGCAGAGTTAAGCACAGACTCTCCACACTAGTATCACAAATATAAGTGAGATAAGAATTACAACCCCTTGATATAAGTCTACTACCACACATGTAAGAGATAATCTCCATCGGCTTGCAGCTAGTATGTCCCTATCATACGACTGGGGGTATGCTGGCATAGATAAGGTAACGGTCTTAGCAAAACAATCCATGATCATATGATAGTGGGATAACCAATCCATTCTTAAAATCACATTAGAATCCATCATATCTTGAATGATAAGATCCATATAAGTATCAACACCAGTAACATTCACAACACATGATCTCATAACTTGATCCACTACTAAAGAATCACCCATGGGAGTAGATACACACAATGGCATGGATAAAGAATCACAAGACAACTCTTATCGTGGTGCATAATAAGAAAAAATATAAGAATAAGTGGATCCTGATCAAATAAATCAAGGGATGATTGGCAGAACACCAAAATCGTACATGTAACAACAACATCTGAGTCTCAAACTTATGTCTAGAAGGTACTGCATAAAACTGACCGCGCCAGCCACCAAGCTGGGCACCTGACCAACCTTCTATCTTGCCTACCTAAGAACCTCCTCGAAAACTCTAGGAATAACCTCAACGACCTTGAGAACCACCTCTAGATAAAGGATAAATAACTCTAATATGGGGAACACTTTGATCTAAAGAAACAATCGCCCCATGGCTAGGGTAATCATGTAAATAGTGACTAGAAACTCTACAAGTAAAATAGAAAACACAAGATAAACTAGGACTAATAGATCTGGCTGACCTGGAGTAACCACCACAACTAGAATAACCTGAAGGTGAGCCCCTCGAAGACTAACCACTTCCCTTACTAGTGTGATCACTAGCTCTAGACTGACCTCCATCAGTATTCTAAAGAGAAGCATGAACTAGTCTACTAGGCTAACTCATAGAATGATAGGATGGATATAGAGAATACCTACTTTGAGAAATGCTATCTCTTGGTTGGGAACTACGACGACTCCTATTAAATCTTCCTAAAAACCTAGGCCTCTTATCACGGCCCTCATGACCCTCATGGTGCATCTCCTTCATCACCCTGGCATGATCCAAAACCTTAACAAAAAACCTACCCATAATAACTAGTCTCTTATTAAACATACGAATAAGGAATCTCAACCCCCTAATAAAGCAGCGAACCCTCACATACTTAGTATCTAGAATAAAAGTCATATGTGTAGCCAACTTGTGAGAATAAGCCTCATACTCTGCAACTGTAATAGAGCACTTCTCTAATCTAGAAAACTAATATCTCAAATGTTTCTAAGTCTATGAGGTATATACTTCTCCAATAATATCTCAAAGAATCGAGTCCAAGAAAAGAGATAAGATCCAGCTGGTCTAGAATCCATATAAATTCTCCACCAATACCAAGCAGACAAGTCTAACTAAAATATGGTGTAATCGACACCACGAGTATCAACAAGACCCAAACCATGAAGCCTATCCTCATAAAGAATTAGAAATTTAAGTGCATTCTTGCCTGGGGCACCAGAAAACCTAGGGAAAGCCAATCTCAAGAATCTACCTAACATCTTCTACTGTTCAAAAGACATAGCAGGCTGATTAACCACTGGCAGAATAAATACCAACTGAGCAACTGTCGATGCAAGAGAAATCTCAACTCTATAAGCCACAGCTATAGCCTATGCCCCAGCCTTAGTACCACTTTGATTAGTAGACTATTTAGTATCAGACGACACACGGTCGACTATCCCTAAAAGATAAATCAACACATCTCTGAGTAATGAAGAAGAACAAATCTTAGTAGAGCTTGGGCTGGTCCCTGGTCTACCACTAGCTGTGGTAGAATATCCTGTGGATTAGGAGTATAAATAGGACCTAGGGAAGGTGGCCTATTTTGGACCCTAGATGAGGACATATCACGAGGCTGTCCACAACCTCTAGGTCATCCACGAAATAGAGAAGGATCCCTAGGCTCAGTCTTGGGATCCTCATCTGATGTAGTGGTAACAGGGGCCTTGGACATCCATAAAAGAGTAAAGTCAAGGGAATACTTCTAAAAATTAACTCCGGCTTATAGCACGATATGAATGAAAGAAGTGATGAACTCCTAAAAATGTACCATAGCCTGTTGAATATAGGAAATAGATGTCATCCTACTGATTTGGAAGACTCTTCTAGATACCTGATCTTTTACCAACAATATCAGTGAAACCTTAATATAATACTAATTTGTCAAGACCAAATTTACTAATCATAATGGTATCTACTAAACCCCACTAGTAGGTAATCCAAAACAAGAACTCAAAGCTAACACAATTGGTTAGTTCAATAGGGAATGCCCAATATAGACCAAATTCAATGAACATAAGTTATAAATAACATAGTGTTCTAAAATAGATAAACATACATAACAAAGAAACCAATCCTATGACCTGGTAGATCCAGTACAAAAGTGTCTAATGTCAATAATACAACTCAAGAGACTTAGAATATAGTCAATACACCTAACTTGATACAAAAGACTAAATAACAATAAAATAGAAGGAAATAGGTGACTTAGAACTCTAAGAGATCACCCTATCTTTGAAAGATCAACTTTGCACGAAGAACTAATAACAACAACATCTAGTACTCAGCACTACACCAAAAAGGTACTTAAGTATAGTATGAGTACAAAAATAATGGACACTCAGAAGCCATTAATGTTCGACTCAGCTAAATGATGATATAAAAAGATATAATACAAGATAATCATAACTAAGTTAAGGTATAGAATTGAACCTAAATCCTCTCTATTATCACTATATGTAATAAGATACTAAAGCAAAATAACAGTATTACACAAGGCATCAACACATGCCAATCGCCGTGCATAATAAATAGATAAATTGGAATCATAACACATTATAATACATCAACACAAACAAGAACAAGTAAAAATTTGGCTCCCATGTGCCATCTATTGCATAAAGTAAAGAATCAATCACACCATCTCATACTATTGAAGACTACACCCAATAGATGCATAGAGGAATTTAACCAACAACATATCCAAACTT
Organism: Capsicum annuum; assembly: GCF_002878395.1. Lineage (NCBI taxonomy): Eukaryota > Viridiplantae > Streptophyta > Magnoliopsida > Solanales > Solanaceae > Capsicum > Capsicum annuum. Next base: position 157,829,569 of record NC_061121.1, on the reverse strand, counting down.
TATCATTATTTAATTGTATTTCTATAATTATCATCAATCGATCATTTTATCAAACTTTCATTAATTACCAATATTGAACACGTATCTATATTCCATACTATTACAATAACTAACTACTTAATCATCACTACTTCATTAGCCACTATTCATTAGCTAACGATTTCTCCTTAACTAGATTACTAAGTTACAAGTCATCACATAGGCGACTATCTACCATATTTCATACCAATTTACCCCATGGAATATCTAAATGAATCCACTATCTACCCTTCTATAAATTAGCTATCCTTTATCACTAGCCATCACCACATTAATTAAAATATATCATCCATAAACTAATCTCATTTGTCAACTAACATTATTACTTAACAATATCAACCACTAATCATTAACTATACCATTTTGTAGTCATTTAGCACTAGCGGTCTACAACAAACATCACAAATATCAACAACATGCCCAAATTACATATAAATATATAAACATGTAGTTGCCATACATAGGGCTAATAGGACTCAAACTGGTAGATGTACACATTGGCATATTAATATAATCACCCTCTAGCCTTGTTGGGTATTAATATCATCGTAATATCTTCTGGCCTTGCCGGACATCAACATAGCATCATAATGTCCTTTCGCCTTGCTGGGCTTCATTATATAATAATAATATCCTCCGGCCTTGCCAGACATCATCATATCATTATAATATCCTCCGAACTTGCCGAGCATCATTATATCATCATGATATCCCTTAATTTTATCGGGTATCATTATATCATCATAATCATAATTATTTGCAAATTCAATAGCATAACAAAGCATATAATTAAGTATCATCATTTCAACATAATGAAGGATATAAATTCCTAATATAATCACTAAGCATGACTTCTATCATAATTAATGGGACAATTGCTAACATCGACATTAAGGATAGTTTATAGCATGATTTTATATCAAGATCATAAACATAATCAATATTTTGGGCAATGTCTCCTTAATAGCAGTTTTGATGGCTTATCATTAACATAAAGGATAGTTTACCTTTAGCTTAAGAGGTAGTTTATCAATAGCTTAGCCAATAGCCAATCTATGGTATATTGTATAGTTTATTCATAGCATGGTCCATAGCATATTTAGGGTTTTGAAAATATCATAGTCAATGGCTCATTCAATAATATCTTTGGCAGCCCCAATCAATAGCCATATCAATAACATAATTAATAGCAGATCGTAATCTTAACCCATAAATGATACATATGGCATAATCATTAGGCATTACTTCTTACACCATTAATCATAACCAAAAATTTATAAGGATTCCCCAATATTTCCTTATAGGGAATTCTCTAAACATTTAGCAACATGAAAGAGTTTAGAGGGAGCTATATCAAATCTTGGCCTAAGGTAGGTCAAGAGCGCACTTCTAAACCCCCGAAATACATTCTAAATTCATTTGTACCCCAGACATATTCTTAGGTATCTAAATCAACTCTTAGATATATGGAAAGCCACAATTAAATCAAAGGTAAAGGTTCTACACAAGTTCTAACACTAAGTCCATTGGAGCTAAAACAACTTCATTAGATGAAGAAACTAAGGCCAATCTTTCCCTAAACAAGAGTAACAAGGTTACTCCCTTCTAACTAGAGTAATTATAAGAATTCTCATTCTAAACATGGGACATTAAGTTTAATCCATCAAGTTTTAAGTCAATAAGCTAAGCATTTCACTCTATGGGTCCAAATGACCTAAAAGATTCAACTAATTCCAAATATTATATTTAATCAATCAAAAACCTAAAACCTGCCAGTCTAGTAAGATATGACAATTATACTATGACATGACTCAATCTAACAATTATAAACCTAACCTACCTCGATGAAAAGAAAGATCAACAATCCCCAACCTTTTTTTTTCACTTTTGAGAAGTCTCTTCAAAATGCCAAGCTATGAAAAACATATTTTACTCATTAATGAAGAATATCGATACCCATATTGCACCATTATGTTTCAAGTCCAAAAATATAGCAAAACCCCACATGGGTCCCACTCAATGTAAATGATATTTCTGAGACTAACCCAATATTATATTAAACTCATGGAATCAGAAATCTAAAAATAGGTAAAAACCAAGCTATGTTTGGGCTAAATCAAGTAAGCTGCCTGATAATAAAATTTTGAGTTCCATCAATTCATAAATGATTTGTGGAAGTAATAAAAAATCTCTAATAGTGAAAATAAGAAGAAATACAAAAAATTACCTTAAGGTTCATTACATGTCTAGGTTAATATTGATTCATATTATGTTTTGTATTGTATTACATTCTATTGTATTATGTTTTTGTATAATTAGGAGATTTTCAGTATTGAGGATAGTTGACATATTTTTCATTAATTTTTGAGAAGCATAATACCTTTTCAAAATTTTGTTTTTGAACTGTGTGATGTATATATATGTGTGACTGTTATGAATCTCGTTATGGAATTAGGATTAGGGACATAATAATCATAGCTAAAATTGTATGAACCAGATAGGTAGTAGCTTGTGATGTAACTGTGTGCCATATTTGTGTGACATGCAAGTTATTTCTCTTTTTGTGTTGAATCCAAAACTTGTCAAGTTAGTCTTACTATGTTGTAGGATAGTTTGTTAGAAAAGTATTATGGTCGTTCTTGATATTAGTTCACTTTTTGCCCAAATGACCATCTAAAAGTGAATAAGTATCCCTTTATCCCTATTTTTGAGCATGTATAGCTTATTTTTCTTGTTAATCTTTTCACATTCCCATTTATATTATAATGAACCTATTTTATCCCTGGTTCTCCTTGGAAATTGTGCATCTCAACTCAGGCAGATCTCCTAAGTTGAGGGTAGCTATCATAGTGGTGCATAATATGAAGTGGGAATGAAGAAGGGTACAGTAAGAGGGTAAAATGTAGGGTCGGGTGTGGTAGAAAATTAAAAAGAAAAAAAAGAAAATTTTGAAAAAGAAAGAAAAAAAGAGAATGCATAAAGGAAACCACACCCACCTGATTGTCTAATAAAAGAATAAAAAGGGAGAAATAAGGGTGGAATAAGAGAAAATTGGTTTATAAGTAGACCCCAAAGTATGTGTAGTGCCAAGGAGTCTTATTCAATAAAAGTTTCCAGATGTATCATACCAACCCCTTAGCCTACATTACAAGCTAAATAAATTCATATAGTGATCCTAACTTGACTGGATGAAAGCTTAGGTAATGAAAATAATGGGAAGCCTATGGTATTTGATGCACATTGGAGGAACTTCTCTTTTGAGTATGAGTATCTCTTGACCATCCTCGTATTGACATCCATGATTTTATAGAGTTATTGTGACTTCTTTGTTGTGAGGGCTCATAAGTTGTATTGCTAGCTGGTTACTTGTTTGGGCAGTGTAACTTGTACATATGTATTGCTATTTGTTGCTAATGTAATGCCATATCTTGATTCCCTTGTGTCACATTATTGTACATCATTAATACACACAGTTGGTTCTGAAGGTGTTGAGATATGAAGGGGTAATGTTATTGAGCTTAAAGTTATGATTTACTATCTTAGATAGCTTAGGTTTTTTCTAGTTAAGCGTCATTATTTTTTTTAATTTTATTATGTTGGTTGAGGACATGTAAACGTTCTATGTTGAGGGTGTTGATGTGCTATGGTTTCATAGAACTTTCGACGCTTAAAAGAATGAAAATATGCAAGGTACTTAGGTTTTTTTGTTAGATATGATGTGTTTTGTGTTATGTCTGGCAAGAAATCAAGTTTTGGAGCTAATTTTGAGAAAAAGGGTGAAATTTGATGATATGGAACACCTACGTGGGCACCTACAACCAGTATGTACTACCTACTAGGTGTAGGTTCTAGAGTATGTGTTAGAGAAGTAGAAAAACAGAGAACCAGAATCAGAAAAAGTTGACCCTGCAACTTACGAAGGGAACCTACAGCCTGTTGGTACCACCCACTGTCAACCGGTTCTAGAAGCTATATTAGAAGATTAAAAGTCTAGAGATTTTACAAAAGTTTTGAAGTCCTGGAACCTACGTGGGACCACCCACGGTCCATAGGTTCCGCCTGTGGTCCATAGGTGGCCTTATAAGTTGCCACCGACCTTAAGTTTTCTTTTTTTAGGATTTATTTACTAGTTTTTTGTTATACTTTATATATACCCTTTTGATATTTTTAGTTAAGTTACATACTCTTGATGCTTACAAACATATATTTGATTCCAGGATTCGATTTTGATCTTTGTTTTATTTAGTTCTTGTTTTTGGTTGATTATTCATATCATGAATTTGGGTTTTATTTGTTATTCATTATGATATTAATTTAATTCTGTCAATTATGAACTCCGTTGATTTTTTTCACAATGATGAGCAGCTAATTCCCTTTGCTATGCTTGTGGGAACCTTGGCAAATTGATAAAGTAGGGGAAGTGTAAAGTTTGTTTTGAATTGATATTCTTTCATATATTGTGGTTGTCTTCAGTGAGCCCCTATCTCAATTACAAGTAAGGAGCTATTACCCTTTGCCTATGGTCTTCGTTCCTTACACGATAGATTGAGAGCCAGATTGAGATGCCCTATCGAGGGAGTCTCCAGCTCTATATCTATCTACTATTAAGAAAGGAAGGGGATAGTAATGAATGAAGGGAAGCTCTTCGAGTACTTCATAAGAGGAGTAGAGATTAGGAAAAGATGATCACAACAGTAATTTTAAGATTAATTATCGATATAGGCTAATCACCTTCATCTATTTAAGATAATTACCTTTCATCTAATAACTTGAGTCTCTAAATGTATTAGTTAATCATGGATCTAGGATAATGGTTAGTAAGATAACATCCTGATACTCAAAAGTTATCGGGTGAAATTCATAAATGAATCCACAAGACATTTAATGGTACATAACTAATTAGATTTTTCATGTAAGGTACCAGGTTAATTCAACAAAGCACGATAAACCTATGGAGTTGAGAAGAAAGGGGGAACACAGTCGTAGTATTCGTTTCTAATTGGTTACAACCAAAACACTCATAGCTTGTTACTTTTCATAGATTACTACTACAATACACCTAATAACATTCAATTATTACTTATTGAATTCAGTAAACAAGAGAGATAATTCACATATTCCCTGTGGGTTTGACCCCAACCTGAGTTTGGTTACTATATTTTTCATCGACCACTTTAACATTGTTTGGAGGTATAGATTTGGGTGATACAAGTATATTAGTTGGATACTGGATATTTTTATTTTGATAATTGTGAGTATTACATCCTTATATCATATTCATTCATGAAACATTGGCACCACTACAAAAATATGGAAAATACTATCATTTTTGATAGAAAATGGGTCATCTTTAAAACCCTCTAACGATGGATGTGTCGGAGAGGAGATATAGATATTGGTATTTGATATTACTTTTATAAGGTATAAAAAACCCCCCATGGGTCATACCTTGGGAATATTTAGCTTGGTAGGTTTATGTGGAGGTTGTGCGATGACCTCGTGCATTGCATCATCATCATCACCACTACCACCATCATCATCATAATCTTCATTGCACTTCATATATTGTGCTTATATTATGATTGTATTTCTATCTTTGACTTGATATCTATCTATTTATTCTATCTTCTTGACAGTGACCAAGCGTACACAAAAGTGTACATGGTCTTATCACGTAGTAAAGTGACTTAAAGAAAGCCCAAGTATCGATCTCTTAGGGACTTGCGTTCGCTGACTATCCAATTCTAGTTTAACGACTGAGAAAAAGTAAATGATAGAGTTTTAGAGTTGTAAAATAAAAAGAGACTAAACTAATGCGGAAAAGTAATTACTTAGGAAAATCAACAGATAGAAGCCCAGGGTTAAGGCTTACGAACAATCATACTACATTATTGAACTGGATTCATTAACTTGCTTATCTTATTTGTTGATTCATAGGGTTAATCGCATGATTATTGTTTCCCGACCACTAATTCCTTACCTAAGTTGGAACTTACACCCACATTATTGAGCGAGAATGTAACAATCTAATCAAGTTATTTAAGCTGTCATTCTACATGTAAATTAAGTAAGGCATCTAAGTATATCCTTTTCCTAGATGCTAATTCAAATTCCTTATTTTGAAAGAAACAAGAACCATACTTTGTTTATTCACATGTTCTATCTTCCTATTCCCTCTCCCAAGATCAAAAAGTTTACAATTGATGTATTCTAAGGATAGATAATCCTTACAATAGTTAAAAAAAGAATAAACAAGCAACCAATAATGATAAGAAAATCAACAAACTTAATTCATAATGAAAGTAGTCATGATCTGGGCCATAACCCCGAAAAGGGGATTTTAGCCTTTAATGGCAATATTCATTATCCAATCCTTTGGATTGATGATACAAACCATGGAAGAAAATAAATTTAAGAGAATAAAATCCTAAATAATGTGTAGAGTATCCTCCTCTTGTCCAAAGACGTCCAAAAGTTAGGTAAAAATGTGATACAGCATGTATATATAGCGTAATGGTAACCCAAGTCCGTGTTAGAGTCAAATTGGAGTAAAAAGCCCAAGGGTGGAGTGGAAAACATGTCATAACTTCTATTTTTATGGAATGAAGAATGTGACGTACCCTATATTCCATAGGAATAAAGCATGTGATGTATGCTAATAGCATGATTCTACTAGAATTTGTCCTTCGAATTTTGGTTAAGCGTTGGTCCTTCCTCCTTCCATCCCTTATCTTGTGGTGTATTTACATTGATTTTAAAGCATCCATATATCATCATATCAATCTCATAAAGGATCCTACAAAAATACACCATATGAATTAGAAGCACAAACACACAACATCCATCACAATGAATAAAAAACAAGAGCTTAGACCAGGTTGATTTCCATGATCTTTCACTTCAAGTTTCCACTCTTATCTTGACTCATTTAAAATTTGTACACTCATAACAAATTGTTAAACATATAATAACACATTTAAGACCACAACAAACACATAGAATACAGTATAATCCAATAGGATAGACTAGACAAGAACCTAGCTCAAGCTAGAAAGACTAGTTTTATATATTGAACTCTAATTGACTCTTTTAAGTACCAACTAGTTGGAAAACCCTTGTAACCATTATAAACGCATGACTTAAAACTTTGATAAATATTTATCTCATTATCTACCTATATAGTACAGAATCATCCTCAAAACAAGGCTAAAAAGGCCAGTATATTGACACTAGAATGCATAAATACGCCCAACATCATCACCCCACACTTACAGCCTTGGTCATCCTCGAACAACTCTTAACTATAATGATTATCAACTAAGGAGATTCTACTCTTCTACTGAATGAAAGACACTCAAACTAGCACTACAATGACTACATAAAATCGAAGTTACTACACTAAGCATGTTATTTACACAATTGAAAGCTCATGAACACTACTCTAAAACATTCTATCCTCAAGAATTGACTGACCTGGTAGCAAACACATGCATATTTCTCAATTATGGACATCATACAAATCACCCACATTCATCAAACAAGTGCCCCTTACAACAAGAGAGTTACCCATAATCACTCATAATAATGTAATTCATAATATGGTGGGTACAAGAATCAAATTACGCTCACTCTCACAAAGAAGGCACAAGTTACACAGAATGAACCATAGGCTTTCCCTTAGTGTAATTCTCCACTAATATCGGAATGTAAAGCTTAGGTTCAATTAGGACTTTTCCAGGGTATAATATAGGCTAAGGGACAGGTAGGAATTATTTAGGGAATAGTGACTAACCTCTTTAAGTGCTTTAATACAATACATTATACATTTAAAACCAATCTTCACAACAAAATTACACCATTTTTGTCTACCCTATTCATTTATTTTGCCCCGTCTCTTTTGAGCATTTTCACAAACACTTGGTGGACGCATAGTTTACTACCATAAGAATCAATTTTTCTCTTTTTTTCACAACCTTGGAAATATTTCTAGCATAAATTATATCACATCCACCCCCAAACATCACATATAAACACCAAAAACTTTTATCTTAGGGCTTCAATTTCACCTTTTTATTGTTTAACTTCTCAATGCCCTTACTAATTCAATTTTTCATTAAAGCACTTAGAAGCTTTTTGGATAAAATCATGTTCTATCAAAGAAGGGGATTAGGCTGCATATGAGGCTACCAAAGAAAAGGATAAAGGTTCAATGGGGGTTAACTAGGATAACGCACAAGGGTAGGAAAAATAGAAGGTATAAAACAAGGCTATCAAAGAAATTCCTAAATCATCTCCTAAACCTATATTATTTATTTTGCATCACACACACACAAAGAAAAATGTAGAAATCACATACAATAAAAAATATACAAGAACCTTGCACCCACATTGCACATGCTCAACTCATATACGATTATCATAAACTCCCCACCAAATAATAGCATCAATTCAAATTCAAGCCAACAAGTTCAAGAGTCATAAACATGAGCCTAAGAGTTTCAAAAATAGAAATTCACTCATTCAATATGCTTTTATCAAACAAAACGCTTGCACCTTGTAATCAAAAGTAGAACCAACAAAAATATCTCACTTATTCCTAACCTAAATTTTTTTAAATTGAGCCAAAATTTGAGATTTCCCCACTCTACAGTTAAAAATCTACTTTGTCCCCAAAGTAAAGTTTTGAAGTAAGATATAGAAATACTCCCTGAGTCCTCTAGGCCTATATAGTAGCATCTTTACATATAAATGAAATTCATGGGACCCCATACTCAGTCTTTGCCATGCTCCTCAGCTCAAGCTTATGGTACTTCGACTTTTCATTACCTGTGACTCAACCAAAACCAAAAACTACATGAAATAAAACTAAAAAAAAAACTACCAATAAACATACCTACTTAAATTGGGTTGCCTCCCAAGAAGCGCCTAATTTAGTATCGTGGCACAACCCAACTCAACTCAACCATAATCCTTCACCCTTTTACTTTTTTTGGGGAGCTATTTTTTCATTCATTCCTGACCTCTTTAAGTTTCACTCTCAAGGTCAATATCTCCTTTAAATTCAACCTTCATCATATTAGAAAATAGTATATTCAACATGGGATTCTAAATTAGGTAATCCGAAGAGGTCTTTGGTGGATTTACCACCCTATACTTATCCCTTTTAATAACATTGATCACACATAAATATTTAATTTGGGATCTTATAATGGGTGTTTTGTAAACATCAAGTACAACCTCTTCATCATCTACCCTCATTTTGAGCATGCCTTCTCTAACATCAATCAAGGCCCCTCCAGTTGCTAAGAATGGACACCCCAAGATAATTGGTACCTATTAATCTACCTCAAAATCAAGAACAAAATAGTTAGCAGGTATAATAAATTTATCTACCTTAATGAGGACATCCTCTATTACTCCTTTTGGATATGTTATGGATCCATCAGTGAGCTGTATAACCACTGGTGTCGATTTAGGCTCTCCCAAGCCCAATGTTTTAAGCAATGATAGGGGCATCACAATAATGGTCGCCCTTAAGCCACTCAATGCATGGTCCACTTTACTCCTAATTTGAATAGGGATAGCGAACTTCCCTTGACTTTTCAATTTCTTGGGGATTTTTTGTGTCATCATAGCACTACACTCTTCAGTGAGTGTTATAGCTCCCATATCCTGTAGTTTAACATTATTAACCACCACATCTCTTAAGTACTTTGCATACTTGGGCATACTTTACAAAATATCTAAAGAGGTAAATTAACATGAAGCTCTCTGAATGTGTCAAAGAACTTCTTAAATAGTGCATCCTTTTTTGCTTTAAATTGACTCTGAGGAAAGGGTAATGGTAGTTTCTTCTTCACTTTTGGCTCAACTTTTTTATTCAAGTACGCAGATTTTCTTGAATTTTTAGCAACTCTGTCATTTACCTGTTGGATCCTTATATCAACATCTACCTTTTTTGTTGCCTTGTGAGGTTCTCATTGAAGCTCTTTACCACTTCTCAAGGTGATTTCCATAACCTGCTTTAGATTTTCTGTATCTGCTGGTAAACCACCTTGTGTTCTAGTATTTATTGCCTGTAAAAATTGGACCACTTGTAATTCAAAACTTCTTGTGGCCGCTTGCTGATTTTTCAATTCTTCCTATTGACTTTTCATATCCACAACCATTTGTGATTGCCCAGATAAGAGTTGTTTTAACATCTCTTCAATGTTTCTTATTGAGTTATTTTATTAGGCGTGTGGCTATGGGGCGTTCCACGGATGATTTGGTAGCTGAGTTTGCCACTTCATGTTTTAGGCATTACCATAATTTAGCCTTTGATTACTGCCTACATATATCACAGATTTTGAATTTGAAGCACACACGGTAGCTGCATGACTACTATTTTCACATACTTCATACCAACCTGGAGCTCGTTGAATGGCATTGACTGTGGCTGTAGGTTGTGGTACTCCTAACTTCGTGCTACTAAACTAAGTGTTGATTAAATTTTGTAATGCATAAACCTATGTTGATAAGGCTGTGAATTGATCCACCTCTAATACATCTGCAATTTTTTTTGTGGAGCATCTTCAATATGAATGCCATTCTTGATTTCCTTATGCTATACGGTTCAATAATGTGTATAACTCATCATAAGTCAATTCCAACGCTTGATCACCTGTAGCTGAATTTAGCAAAATCTTCGTATTTTGATCAAGAGCTTCTACAAAAGTATGAGAAAGTACCTCATTAGACTATTAGTGGTGTGAAAAATCCTAAAGAAGAGCCTTGAAGCATTCCCAAGCATGATAATGGTTTTCATCAGGCTTTTGTTTAAAGCTCACTATCTCACTACAAAGTCTCCTAGTCTTGCCAGATGGAAAACATCTGATGAGGAACTTTCTGGCTAAGTTGTCCCATGATGTAATTGAATTGGTTGGCTCTGTATTAAACCACCTTTTTTCCCCCAAAAGTGAATGGGGAAATAGTGTCAGCCTCAGATAAATTGAAATCACCCTCGTCGAAGTGAATGTATCAGTAAGCTCATTGAAGGTCTACAAGTGTACTTGTGGATCCTTGTGCGAAAGCCCTGCAAACTACGCACTGCTGATAAGAAGCTGCACCATGTTGTGCTTTAACTCGAAATTCCCCTCAGCAGCTGATCTTTGAATTGGGGAAGTCAAGTTCATCGGAAGTGGGACTGCCACTTCCCAAACTGTCCTGCATGCTTATTGTTCTGCCGCCATTATCATAGGATTCTCTTCGTGTTCTTGGATTTAAGGAATTTTAGGGAAAATAATTGCTTCTGTCATGCATTGGTGAAAGTTTTTCTCAGGTTCAGGGCTTGGTTCTACCAAATCCCGATCCCTTGCCAGATTATCAACCTAAAACCCTATTTCCTGCAACAACAAAACCAAGACCAAGTGTAAAAACACCAAATAAATCTAAAAGTAAAACTAAAATAAACATTTGCCAAATAACAAATCCCCAGCAATGGCGCCAAAAACTTGGCAGTACATAATCTCATAAGCAAGTGTATGTGGTCTTACCAAATAGTAAAGTGGCTTCAAGAAAGCCCAAGTACCGATCTCTCAGGGACTTGCACTCGCCGACTATCCAATTCTAGTTTAACAATTAAGAAAAAGTAAACAATAGAGTTTGAGTTGTAACTTAAAGGAGACTAAATTAATGCAGAAAAGTAAGGATAATCAGTGGATAGAAGCGCAGGGTTAAGGGTTACGAACAATCATACTATGTTATTGAACTGCATTAGTTAAATTACTTATATTGGTTTTTGATTCATAGGGTTAATCGCATGATTATGGTTACCCGACCTCTAATTCTTTACTTAAGTTGGAGCTTACACTTACATCGCTGAGCAGGGATGTAGTAATCCAATTAAGTTATTTAAGCTGTCATCCTACCTGTGAATTATATAAGGAATCTAAGTACAACCCTGTCCTTGATGCTAATTCAAATTCCTTATTTTATAAAGAATCAAGAACCATACTTTGTTTATTTCCATGTTCGATCTTTCTATTTCCTCTCTTGAGATCACAAGGTTGACAATTGATGTATTATAAGGGTAGATAATACTTAAAATATTTAAAACAAAAGTAAACAAGAAACCACTAATGATAACCAAATCAACAAACTTAATTCAAAATGAAAGTAGTCATGATTTTGGCCTTAACCCCGGAAAGGGGGTTTTAGCCTTTAATGGCAATATTCATCATCTAATTCCTTGGATTAATAATACCAACCATGAATGAAACTAAATTTGAGCTAATAAAACCTTAAATAATATGTATATCAGACTTATCTTGTCGAAAGGCATCCAAAAGTTATGTATAAATGTGATACAATATGTATATATAGCATAAGGGTAAGCCAAGTCCGTGTTGGAGTCCAATTGGAGTGTAAAGCCCAGGGGCGGAGTGGACCATGCATAAAACCCTCTATTTTGATAGAATGTATCATGTGAAACACCTTATATTCCATAGGAATAGAGTATGCAACACATGCTAATAGCATGATGCTACTGGAATTTGTCCTCCAAATTTTGGTTCGTGTTGGTCCTTCCTCCTTCCATCCCTTGTCTTGTAGTGTCTTACCATTGATTTTACAGACTCTATATCATCTATATATCATTATATTAATATTATAGAGTACCCTATAAGAACACAACACAATAATTAGAAGAACAAACACACAACATCCATCACAATGAATAAAAAACAAGAGCTTGAACTAGGTTGATTTCCATGATCTTTCACTTCAAGTTTCCACTCTTATCTTAACTTATTTGAACTTTATACAATACTTAAAACTTATTAAACATATAATAAAACATTTAAAATCACAAGGAACACATAAAATGCAATAGAGTTCAACAAGATAGACTAGACAAGAAGCTAGCTCAAGCTAGAAAGACTAGTTTTCTCTATTGAACTCTAATTGACTCTTCTAAGTACGAATTAGTTGGATAACCCTTTTAACAATTATAAACACATGCTTTAACACTGTTATACATATTTATCTCATTATCTACCAATATAGTATAGAATTATCCTCAAAATAAGGCTAAAAAGGCCAGAATAATGACTCTAGAATGCACAAATACACCCAACATCACTTCCTATACTTGTATTTGATGTATGGTTCATTTTTTCTTCTTTTATCTTACATATATTTGTTGTATGTGTCTACATTATAACTATTAGTAGAGACGATGTGGCCTACCATTTGGGACATTATATAATTAAAGGTGACATTCCTATAGTTAATTTTTATGTCCTTTATTTTCTACCTTACTTAGTTGGCCTATGCTACCTAGTGAGTAAAACTGGAATGTAAGGACCCTACTGTGCCTTTTAGATGTAGATCCAGGTATGAGTGCACCACATGGATAAATGAGTCAGGTGGAATTTGGAGTATATCCGAGGTAATGTTCGTTCCATGTTTTAGGAATTGGTCTACTACCTCTTTCTATCTATTTTAAGTCTTATTTAGTATTCTAAGTTAGGTTTTGATTCTTTCTGGACAGTTATTGTATGTTTTACATTTGAGTTATGTTTAGTAGTTCTTATACCGTGACACAAGGTTTTTTGGGATATTGTATGGTATCTTGACTATGTATTTCGTATTTTACTCTATATGTGTGGTTCAACTCTTTTCATACCAGTTTGAGTAATAGGCTTACTTATCTAGACTTTTCGCAAAATGTGCGATGATGACATTGGCTTTTGGGTCGTGAAAAATTCATATCAAAGCCAAGTTCATTGGTCTTAATAGTGTAAGAATAAAGTGTCTAATAAAGTCTTGCAGATCGATACATAGACGTCCATATCTATCTTTGAGAGGCTATAAGATATCTTTTGAAAACTTTTCTTACATTGTTTATCATCATGCAAATCTTTCATACCTTGTGTTATAAGTTATATTTCATTCTTTTCTATGCAGATGGTGAGGACTAGATCCAATAAGGCTAGATAATTGGATCAATTATCTTAGGACTGAGCCCACTCTAGAAGGTGAGTTACGAATCATCATCGGGCTCAACATGAAATATAGGCATGAGTATTTTCCCTATCAATAGATAGCACTAGGGGTATTTCCCATGAGCCTCGGGATGAGAATATTAGAGATATGGGTCCTACCCTAGTCCTATAGAGTTTCTCTGCCCTAATACTTAAAGGGTTATAGTTCGATTGCTGACACATTTGGAGAGTGCTCCTTTAAGTACACTTGGTATTCCTCCAACTTCGAGTATTGTACCCCTATTTGTGCTAGATTCTGCTTATAGTTTTCCTTCAGTTTGAAGTATGGATTATCTTATTATACTAATATCTGCTTATGGTACTCCTTAGACTCTGAGTGCGGTTCCACCTTTAGTGCCTATATCTAAGTATGGTGTTATGAGATATAGAGTTAAACCTTCTTCTATGATGTCTCTTCAGATAAGTTCTTAGCTAGCCAGATTTACTATGCCCCCAATTCTTATGAGTGCAACTATGTTTTGAGGATTAGAAGAGGTTTGAGAGGTTCACTCATTTTGTAACACCCTGATTTTCTATAACCAGAACGTTACATAGTGCTTATGACCTCGAAGTACCACAAGCTAACCCTTTTATGGTACCTGACTGAGCACTGCATAATATAATGAAATACATGTAGAAAACTGGTGAAAACTTTCCATAAGGTTCAAAAAATTAACATACAACTGAATAGTGCCTATCAATATGAAAATTTAAACAACTGTTTGTATAGCTAGTCTGTCTGAAAAATTCTATAGTCTGAAAGCCTCTGAACTATCTGAATAAGGAGTTGATGGGACATGTCCCCAACTAACTCCAACTACTGAAAAAAATTGAATCTAATGTAATATTAAAATAAGAAGCATCCTCGAATGATAAGGACTCACTGCTATATCGACTACTGCTGACTGAGTCTGGACTAGTAAGGGTGCTCTGGATCTCGTGCTTCTGAGCCTATGGTATAAGACACCATAGCGTAAGAGAAAAGTATACGTCAGTACTTTGAATGTATGCTAGATGAGGTAAGGCTAAATGCAAGGGCTTATTCATGAACAATACTAACTAGACAATCTGAGTATACTGAATGAGAATACATGCATGAATGCATAAACTATCAGTGAAATCATAGTAACACAGAATACTAACTTCTAAATACTAGTTTCTGAATACTGACTTACTGATGTCGGAGTCTACTAGTACTAAAATCTGAGTTCACTGACTCTACTCATAATAATAATGATTGACTATATTTGAGAATAGGCCAATCTAGCGGGTGACCTCTGATTTTACTATGATGATGATGATTTATATCTGAGATTAGCCCTATCTAGTGGCTGATCTCTTAATCTACTAATAATCATAATAATTGACTGAGTTTGAGATCAAGCCTATCTAGTGGGTGATCTCTGAATCTGGGGAGCTATCTAAGTTCCTCACTGAGCTGTGTGACCGTATCTGACGGTCCTAAATCTAAAGAATTATCTGAGTTCTTCATTGAGACTAAATCTGAAGCTGAAACTATGGGAGTTCTCACGTAACCAACATGCCTTGGTCTGAATTGGTGGGGTCCAACCTGTAATCCTAGCTGGAAGGGTGTTAGTACCATGCCATGGAAAAAGACACTACCATGGTCAAGCCTATCTAATGGGTGACGTTGAACAGGAAGTCAAGCCTAAGGCATCGGGTGACTCCCAGAAGGTATTCAAACCTTAATCTAACGGGTGGTTCCTGGTCCTATACTGGCTACGCAGTTCTAGAGTTCAGGGACTGATGCTAGCCACTCTGCTTCTATACCAGGGAAGCTATCAGCCCTACACTCGCTCTGTGCTAGTTCCTACTCCTAACTAAAAGACATTGAGCTGATTCTTAAACTGTATTAGACTGAGCTAAATCTATTACTGATCATCTTACTTGACTAATCTGACTGAGTTCACCTAATTCTATTGTCTGACAGAACACTTTAGAATTTTACTTTCTGTCTGAATACTATTGAGTTCTGTAACTTACTGAGCTTTACTAAAATTTAAACTGATTTCTGAATACTACTAAGGTCAGAACTAAATACATAACTGAGTTAGACAGATACAGAGACTGGATTGAACTAGTACTGAGATTACTGAATTTTCTTAAGTTCTATAGCTGACTAAATTCTACTGATTGTAGCACGACTAAGATTATCTTAAGACTGACCCGGCTCTAGACAAGCAGCTAAGTTTTCAGGTATAAATACCCCCAGGACTCGATATCATAAATAAATAATATATGACCATACATGAATATCATGACAATTGACTTTCTCTGATAACACAATCAATATGATATCTCATCAATCACTTGTATGTCATAAACATGTAAATGTATAGGGTATCTATACTAATATCTCATAGTTGTTCAATAGGGAATGCACATGGATAAGAATGCATGCAACTTATCATAATACATACTAAGGCATTTCAGGAAACACTTGGCATGTACTAGTTATCACATAATTGGGGATTCCATGCTTAACATACTAAAAAGGCACTATTTTCTTAACTTAAGCATTCTATCAAACATATGGGGAGCATGCATTGGTTATACCACAAATTCTATACTTAATTATCATAAATACATCAATATCATGAAACTTGAAGGGGTTTTTTCATGATCATCACATAGTAGGATCAAAGCTTGGATCTTTGAAATCAAGTCATGAATTAAAACTCATCAACAACATTAACTTCAATTTCTATTCACAAAAATCATGACAATCTTATAAATATAAATCTTGAATTTAGAAAAGGATTCTTGAACTTCTTGGGTGAAAGGAACCCAAGAATCAATATCTAACATTCCATAAAATCTTGAATCTTGAAAGAGAATGACTTTTCTTGAATGTTATGGAATGGGAATCTTAATTCTTGATTACCTTGTGGAGAGTGTGATGGGGTCTTGAATTCAATTGAGAAGAAACTCTAAGTTTGTTCTTGGGAACAAAGAGGGTTAAGAGCTTTTGAAATTAAATCACAATAGATAAGTATGTGTTTTTTGCATTTTATGTCGTGGGGGTAAGTTTTAGGGTTAAGGAAAAGACCAAAATATCCCTACGAAATCACTTCCTAGTTGCTAAAATTTCCATCTTACGACTAAGGCTGATAAGCCGTCAGATCTGTTATAGCCCATCAGCCACCAGGTCGTCATCCGGGAGTTGAAATTGATAGGTTTCTTTCTAAGTCTGACGACATGGGCTAATAAGCCATCAAATTTGTGATAAGCCATCATCTTATACCATCACTTAGTTGCCAGGCTGACATGCTAGAGTAAAGTGGGTATTTCTTTTTTCTCTGATACCGAATTTGGGTAAAATTGGTATCGTTGAAAATCTAATTAAATTATCTATCTGTTGGTGGGTCATGAGCCCAAAAATTTATAATATAACGAGAGATATGCTCATTTGAAGTTGACTATATCGATATGCTTCCCAAGAATTTAATCAGTAAGGGATGTTTTGATTTGTCTAATAGCTAGGATGTATTTGAGGCCTTAATATACATTAAACTTGATTGTAAAACTACCAAATAACTAGAACTTATTTCTTATGCGTTTGAAGCATGGTTCTACTATCGGTTAGGAATCTTTGGTATTACAATATCTCTTTCTTGGGAATATTCGTCCTCGAATGTCGCTTGTTAGGCTAAAAGTACTGATCGACTGAGCTTACTTAAGGGAAGGGAAAATCAAACACATGACTATGCAACTGGAACTACTAATATTCTGAGTTCTTATTCTGAACATGCATAACTGATGCATGGGATACACGGCTAAAACTATTGATAAGCTGAATTTCATAATGAACATGCATATCTGATGCGTGGATACTTGACTGAGTTTCTCTCATGAATGCATGACTGAATACACTAATGAACTGAACTTTTCTACTGAACATGCATATCTAATGCATGAATATTTAACTGAACTGACTCTTGAAAGAATCACTAACTATGCAATGATAACTGATGCAAAGCTTGTAATGACAATTTGAGCATAAAACTGAATGGGTTTTAGGAATTGAAAAAATCAGGGAGTTATAGGGTATCTCCCCCTTGGTACACTATGTCCCTCTATGAACACTTACTTCACCGAAGTACTTGAGAAAACTGAGGCGATGGATAAGGCACCTATGAACTGGTTCATAACTAAACGTCTGGGATCTAAATCTAATGCATGACGCATGAAATGAGTTATACTTGTAACTACTAGAATATTCTACATTGGAATAGTTACATGCCTGAGAATTCTTATAGCATGATTAGGTGAAGAGAAGAGAAAACAATCTATGAGAATCTGACTGTCTGACTGCTAAACTGACTTGCTGGCTCTACTAACTAACTCATGCTGAAAACTTATACTTAACTAAAGTACTTCTTCTATAGTCTTTCTACTATTCTCTCCACCTTAGCCTCGAGCCATCACCGTAAGTCTATGAATACTTTACTAAACTCTGAACTGCTAATACTATCTCGTGGGATCCAAATCTTAACTCTCTTTAGACTCTGCAATCATCATTACATACTTACACTCCTTTCGATAAATGCTTGTCTTACTAACACATTATCTACTTCTATTCCTTTATAGGCTATTTATATCACCTCGACACCTTAATACTTAGTTTGAATCCCATAAACTTAAATTCTCCCTGTACTATTCAAGCCTACTGATATCTCTAAAACATGTCTAGACACTTATACATATACATAACATCTGCTACTATCATTGGCTACTAATATCAAATTTTTAAACTTATATCCATACCTTCATACTTAGTCTAAAGTCCACCAACTTAAATTCTTCAAAGATTTCAAGCTTAGTTTCTAAAGCATAACATGAATATCCATAAATCATTAATAATCTTACTACTCTCATCCTAGCCTTCAAATGTCACATCTTTTAAGCTTATATTCTCCTCATACCATAAGGATTACCACTATACTCACATCGATAACACATATAACTTTTAATTACTAAACTTAAACTCTTGTATACATTAATTCAAGCCTACTAATTCACCTTTTATACAACCAACCCCATCAAACATACTCTGCCACACTTTAGACAACACTATCTCAAAACTATCTGTGGAGACTGTCTGAGAAAGCTCTATCTGTAGGACTTTGGGCTTTACTACTTCTATTACCTTAAAAGTGAGGTAAAGCTGACATGAATAGAACATGATGAGAATCCACATAGGTTTCTTAGAGAGCATTTCTACAGCACGATCTGATACATAAAAGAAGGGAAATTGTTTCTATAAACATCTTATAGCCTCCTGTACATAAATGTCATACGCAACAAATCCATGTACAAGACTCTACTAGATGTGGCTTTCAGACTCCCTAGGACACTATTGAACCTTACACTCTGATACCAAATTTGTAACGCCTTGATTTTCAATAGCCAGAATGCTACACGGTGCTTATGATCTCAAAGGACCACAAGCTAACCCTTTTCTGGTACTTGTACTGAGAACTCCAAAATATAATGAAATAAGAGCATAAAACTGGCGGATGCTTGCCATGAGGTTCAAAAACTTAACATGCAACTGAATAATGTCTATCAATATCAAAACTAAAATAATTGTCTGTATAACTAGTCTAAAAAACTTTGTAGTTTGAAAGCCTCTAAACTGTCTGAATAAGGAGTTGATGGGACATGTCCCCAACTAACTCCAACTACTAAAATAAACTGAATCTAATGTAATACTAAAATACAAAGCATCTTTGAATGATGAGGACTCACTACTATATCTACTGCTGCTGACTGAGTGTGGACTGCTAAGGGTGCTCTGGATTTTGCACTTTTGAACCTATGGTATAAGAAACTATAGCGCAAGTGAAAAGTATGCATCAGTACTTTGAATATATTGGTATGCTAGATGTGGTAAGGCTAAATGCAAGGGCTTATGCATGAACAAAACTAACTAGATAATCTGAGTATGCTAAATAAGAATACATGCATGAATACTTAAACTATCACTGAAATCGTAGTAACATAGAATAATAAATCTGAAGAACTATCAGAGTTCTTGACTGAGACTTAATCTGAAGCTGAAACTGTGGGACTTCTCACTTAACTGACATCCCGCAATCTGAACTGGTGGGGTCTGACCTATAACCCCAACTGTAAGGGTGTCAGTACCGTGCCACTGGGAAAGACACTACTATGGTCAAGCCTTTCAAACGGGTGACCCTGAACAGAAAGTCAAGCCTAAGGCATCGGGTGACTTTTAGAAGGTAGTCAAGCCTTAATCTAATGGGTAACTCCTGGTCCTGTGCTGGCTACACAGTTTAAGAGTTCAGGGACTGATGCTAGCGACTCTACCTCTATAACGGGGAAGCCATCGGCCCTACACTCGCTTGGTGCTAGTTCCTACTCCCAACTAAAAGACACTGAACTGATTCTTAAACTGTATTAGATCAAGATAAATCTATTACTGATCATCTTACTTGACTAATCTGACTGAGTTTACCTGATTCCGTTGTCTAACAGAACACTTAGGAATTCTACTTTCTGTCTAAATACTATTGAGTTCTATAACTTACTGAGCTTTATGAAATATGAACTAAATTCTGAATACTACTGAGGTCCAAACTAGATACAAACCTGAGTTAGACTAATACAGAGAATAGATTGAACTAGTACTGAGGTTACTGAATTTTCTTAAGTTCTATAGATGACTTAATTCTACTGATCATAGCACGACTGAGATTATCTTGAGACTGACTCAGCTCTAGATAAGCAACTAACTTTTCTAGTATAAATATCCCTAGGACTCGATATCATAAATAAATAATATAGGACTAAATAATATAGGACCACACTTGAATATCATGACAATGGACTTTCACTCACAAAAAATCATTACGATATCTCATCAATCACTTGAATATCATAAATATGTAAATGTATCGGGTATGCATACTAATATCTCATAGTTGTTCAATAAGGAATACACATGGATAAGAATGAATGCAACTTATCATTAAACATTCACTAAGGCATTTCAACAAATACTTGGCATGTACTAGTTATCACATAATTGGGGATTTCATGCTTAACATACTAAAAAGGCACTAGTCTCTTTACTAAAGCATTCTATCAAACATATGTGGAACATGCTTTGCTTATACCACAGATTCTATACTTAATTATCAAGAATACATCAATATTATGTAACTTGAAGGGGTTTTATCATGAACATTACATAGTAAGATCAAAGCTTGGATCTTTGAAATCAAGTCATGAATTAAAACTCATCAATAACATAAACTTCAATTTCTATTCACAAAAATTATGACAATCTCATATATATAAAATCTTGAATTTAGAAAAGGATTCTTGCATTTCTTAGGTGAAAGGAACCCAAGAATCAATATCTAACATACCTCAAAAGCTTCAATCTTGTATGAGAATGACTTTTCTTGAAGGTTCTGGAATGGGAATCTTAATTCTTGATTACCTTATGGAGAGTGTGATGGTGTCTTAAAGTTAATTGAGAAGAAACCCTAAGTTTGTTCTTGGGAAAAAAGAGGGTCAAGACATTTTGAAACTAAATCACGATAGCTAAGTATGTGTTTTTGGTGTTTTATGTTGTAGGGGTAAGGTTTAGGATGAGGGAAAACAAAATCACTTCCCAGTTACTAAAATTTTCAGCTGACGACAAAGGCTGATAAGCCATCCAATTTGTGATATCCCATCAGCCCAGGTCGTTACCTGGGAGCAAAATTTATGGGTTTCTATCTAAGTCAGATGACATGGGATGATAAGCCATCAGATCTGTGATGAGCCATTAGCTCATGTCGTCACTTAGTTGATAGACTGACCTGCTGGAGTAAAATGGGTTTAACTTTTTGCTCCGATATTAGATTTGGGTAAAATTGGTATCGTTGAAAAGCTAATTCAATTATATATCTATTGGTTGGTCATATCTCTAAAATTTGTAGTATAACGAGAGATATTCTTATTTTAAATTAACTATACCAATATCCTTCCCAAGAATTTAATTGGTAAGGGATGTTTTGATTCTTCTAATATCTACGATATATTTGAGGCCTTAATATACATCAAACTTGATCTTAAAACTACCAAATCACAAGAATTTATTTCTCATGAGATTAAAGAATGGTTCTACTATTGGTTTGGAATCTCGGGGTATTACACATTTCCTCCTAGGTTCAGTGGTGTTGTAGGCAAGGATGACTATGAGTTCTTGATAGATTTTCATGAAAAATTGAATAACCTTGGTTTTATTGAGTCACATAGGGTCACTTATACTACTTACTAGATGAGACATGCAACTTGGGATTAGTGGAGGTTACTTATTAGTTGTTGAGCTCTTGGTTTTCCATAGATAACTTGGGATCAGTTTATAGAGTCTTTTTTAGATTTACTTATGCCTTTTAGTTTGAGGGATCATAGAAGAGATGAGTTTGATCACTTGGGGCAGGTCCTATGATTGTTGTGGAGTATGAGGCACAATATCATGCATCGTCTAAATATTATTTTCTTAGTATTACCACTGAGTTTGAGAAGATTTGGAAGTTCATGAAGGGGTTGAATGATTCTCTTTAGCTTTATATGATTCAGATGGTAGTATATGGAGCATAATTGTAGAGTATTATATATTATGCTAGGATGACAGTCTATTCTTCAAGAATCTCATGGAGAGACCAAGAAGCTGTGGTGTTTGGGTTAGTTCTGAGGTCACATCTCTCGAGGTAAGGATTCTAGAGGCTTCCATGAAGTATCATGGTAGACCAGGGTAGGACGCCTTGCAGAGTTCAAGTAATGGGTATTCTAGTTCAGAAACTTTGGGTGGTTGTCCTAGATTAGCCGTAACTCCTTCTATCCATCTAAACCACACAATTTTCTATATTTGTGATGAGATTGTCCATGTGGCCAAGGACTATCCATATTGTGTTTTTAGAGCTACTCCTATATCATCTATGAGAGGTAGCGATACTACTAAAGATAAAAGAGGTAAAGGTAAAGTTACCCATGGTTATGGTTGCCGGGCCACTCAGCAAGGTGGTGGATATGGTCAAAGCTAAACTATACCTGCAAGGACAGAGGCAGAGGCCTTTAATGCTATCATCATAGATATCATCCCTATTTGTTTTATATTTTTATCTATATTGTTTGATCTAGAATTTACTTTCTCCTATGTATCTGCATAGTATGCTTTGGGTTTTGATTTTACATATAAGCCCCCTGATGTCTATTCGTGTATCAACCCCCATAGGAGACTCTTTAATGGTGGATTGGATGTAACAATCTTATCTTGTTACTTCTACTAGGCGTGAGACTTAGGTAGATTTTCTTGTCTTACATATGGTTGACTTCGATGTTATTTTTTTATATGAACTAATTATCTCCTGATCAAGTTATCCTATTTGTTGTGGTACGATCGTGATCTTAGCTTAGCCACATATGCCGAGGATAGCTTGGAAGGTTATGCACTATTTAGGTGCCAAGAGAGATATCTTTTCTTTTGGCTCATCTCTTTGTTGAGAGGTGGCATTTGTCTTATTTGGCTCACATTCGTGATACTAGTGTTACTTCACCTCTTTCCTTGTATTTTGTTCATACTGTTTGTGAGTTCATAGATGTTTTCCCAATGGATTTTCCTAGTGTCACGACCCTATTTATGAGAAATAATGGGGCCTACTCTATCCTGCCAGTAGGTAAGCCAAACCATAACCCGGAGCTAAACAAAATGGGTTAACTTTGGTGGAAATGCCCCAAAAAGATCAAATTGGAAATCCAATACAATAAATAAGCAAGAAAATAGAAATATTTTAAAGGTAGTCACTACATAAACACCATCCCATGACCTGGAATATCTAGTACAAGAGCAACTATAAATACAACCCAAGTATCTAGAATAGTCAATACAACCTGTCTTGAAGCTAAAGACTAGACATAAGTACGATAGAATAATATGGGCTAATCAGATCCAAGTTTTACCCTATCTTCGTATATCAACACAGCATGAACATGAATTAACAACGACAACTAGTACTCAGATCTGCACCAAAAAGCTACAAAAGTGTAGTATGATTACCAAAATAACGGCTACTCAATAGGCATCATTAGGATATTGAGCTAAATCATGATATAAATATAATAAAATGAAAGATAGCATAACTAAGTCAAGATATAGACAAACATGAAGTAACTCCAACATTGCTGTGCATGCATAAGTAAATAAACTAAAATAATAGCATAACATTACGTAAATCATCAACACATGCAATCATAACTACAAAATTGGCTTCTATATGCCAATTAGTGAGGAAAAGTAAATAATGCATCATATGCACCATAAGACTGGAAGCTATATACAACATAGTATAACCCACCACCGTCATTTACCAATTTTTCATATTCCACTAGAATCCACTCAAATCATGCCATATTATAGACATTTCCTCATTTTCAAGCTTAGCCAAATTGTTATTTTCAATCTCACATCCTGATGTCATCAAATCATAATCAGTATATTATCAAAAAATAATATGCATATCTAGACTCAAACTAGAAGATATAATTAATAACAGCACTTGAAATGATAATTAATAACAAATTCATGATCATCCTTCGAAGTCAAATTGGGTAAATATCATCAATATCATAATTATCCACCAAACTTGAACTAGTAAGTATAAATTATCAATATAATCAATAATATCATCAATAGAATAAGTAATAGCATAATCAATAGGCATCAATTTTCCCATTAACCAAAATAACCATCAAGTGTGAAAGCTTCTCAATATTACATCAACAAGCATTTCCAAGAGTCTAACGAATGTATAAATGTCTACAAAAGATAACATGCCTCTTAGACTAAGGTGGGTCAAGGGACCACATCTTATCCTCGAAGTTTTATTTAAGGAAAATTCTACCCAAACTAGGCTTAAGGTATCTAATTCCACTTTTAGATATTACAAGCTTGAATTATCCCTAATATATGAAATTCACCTAAAAAGAGCACTTAGGTTAATTGTGCATAATTTATGATTTTTGAATAGCTTAAATGGTCCAACTAAACCAAGTATATCAATCCATCATAGCAATACCTAGAAACCCACCCCAAATCTAACACAAAATCATAAAAATACCATGAACTAGCTCAATATAACAAGGGCTAAAACCTAGCCTACCTTGTTTCCAAAAAAAGCTCAACGATCTGCTAAATTACCTCTTTTCCCTTTTGAGAAGCTTTCGTAAGATGTCAAGCTATCATATTCTCATTCTACACATCAATATGAGAATAATAATGTCCATGTTACACTATTGTACTTTGGGTCCAAAAATTACCCAAAATCCCATGTGGGTCCTATTCATGAAAAATCATGTTTCCTAAAAAATCCAATGTTCTCTCATGCTCAAGGAATCATTACCCTATAAAATGGGTGAAGTCTGAGATAATTTAGGGATATAATCAAGACTCCAAGGTTTTAAAGTTCTTGAACAAGAAATGGAAAATTCTACCATGAATATCTAAGCTTAAATTTAGAGAAAAATCAAGTAAGCAATCAATATCTATGCTCCCAAATCATCCATAAGAGTTACTCTCAATCGTTCTCCCTAATTAGTGTTTCAACTTTCAAGAGAATGGATGAAGAATGATCAAAAATTGGCTAAAATAGAATATTTAAACCCTTTCCAGGATCTAAAATCCCAAATCACCCACCAGAGTTACGCTCAAGATTTCTCATTAATTAGTGTTTAATTCTTAAGAGAATGGATGAAGAATGCGCAAAAACAAGCTAAACTGAAATATTTATACCTTTTCTAGGTTTTCGGGGGTCGTTATTGTGACCCGACCTTTACGATAATAATGTAAGGCATTATACGAGGATGTCACGATCATGACATTACCCCACCGTTATAGAAATTCTATTGGCCTATCAAAGGAATTAAGTTCACGACTTGAACTTTCGTGATTGCGACACTTACAAAAGTTACCAGATCGCAATCGCGATTCAAAGTCTACGATTGCTGGTGCACCAGATCACTGTTCAGACTTAGAATTTTCCAAGTCTCCACCAATATTTTGAGATTTATCTAAAACACCATATTCATAAGCAGACTATGTATCCACATCAAATTTGACATTTCAAGCTCAATTGCCCAGTCAAAATTTCCATTTGAGGTTGTTTTGATGGAATATGGGTCTCACACCTAATTTTCTATTGCTTAAATTTCCAACCAATAGGTCAAAAGGAGATTGGGTGCCTCAGGACCCGAACAAAGAGTTCACCAGGCCTAAAATTGATATTTTGGATCTTCTGGAACAGTTAGAATTTGTATTCAGTGTTGTTTAGCTAATGTTTTTTCCCGGTGGCCATTTGAGACCAATAAAGACTTCTAAATAGGAAATTAGCTTTAAAACCAAATGAATTGCTCGGTAACCATATTGTTAGTTCCATCAAGTCATAAATGACACTACTAGAAATTACCCCTATTGCAATATACCTTTTGGCAATGGTTCCAAAAGTGTTTCTATAGACGGTCTATTGCAACGGTTGTAACCATTGTAAAAAAATGTTCCAGTAGTTCTATAAACATCACTATTGATGGATAACCATTGTAATAGGGTGTATTATAGCAACAGTTACTTGAACCATTGCCATAAAGTCACCTATGACAACACTTTATTGAAAAAAAACTATTGCATCGGTTTTCATTTTTTTTCCTCCCTAAATTTTCACAAGATCTTCCAAAAATTAATAAAATATATAATGAAAATTGAAAAAATATTTAACAAAAATGTTTTACTCTCAATTCACTCTCAGTCCACAACCAGCACTGTGAATCAACCCACTGCCGACTACCGACTACCGCTCTAATGTTTTCTCCGACTATCGCTCTGATTTTCAATAGCCTGATTTATAAAACTCACTACCAAAGCATAAAGAATCTTTTGTTGTGTTGATTAGTTTAGCTTCTAGGCGTTTATAGAAATAGGTCGGTGTTGATTAGTTCATCTCTGAATTATTGCTGTTGTCTTGTACAATATAGGTAATTTTCATTTCTAGGGTACCTTTAATTTCAGCTCCCAAATTTACACTTCAACTGCACTTCAATTTCCGAGAAAATTTGGGATTTTCTTCTTTCATTGGGTGATTTTAAGGATAATTTTGACCTAAGTTTTTGAGTTTCTATTTTGGGTTTTTTTTTCTCCTTCACTATGATTGCTAGTGTTCTAACATTAGCTCCTTCATCTTCTTCTGCTTCTTGAAGTGCTAGCTCAACACCTCACCCTCGCCTTCCTCCTCCTCATCCTCTGCCTCAAAGGTTGTATACTTTATCCAGTTTTTATACTTATTTTTTTTATTATATGTTGTTTGTTTAGGAATTTTAATGCTAGAAGTATACTAAGAAAGTTAACTGACAAGATCAATTTATTTGAATTAAGGTGCATTGGTTGTTGTTGTTGGTTAATGTGACCATGGTTGCTCAAATTGGTCTTATTCTAGATGAAAACTAGGAGAAAACATCTCATCTATTCTAGATTTAGTGGACAAAGTTTCCTGGTATATATTTATTATTGCGGGTGGGAGCTGGAAGTTATCTTATAGATTTAGTCGAGGTATGCAAAAGCTGGCTCGGACAAAAACAAAAAACTAAGAGAAACTTGTAGTGTTGGAGAATTAAGCTACTGAATAAAATGGGCACAAATGTAGAGTACTGGTTAAACTAGGAGAAACATCTCATATGTTCTACACATTATCCACTTTTTATACTCATTTTTTTTCCATTCGTTTGTTTGTTTAGAGTTTCTAATGCGAGAAGAACACTAAGAGAGCTAACTGACAAACACAATTTCTTTGAATTGGGATGAATTACTATTGTTGGCTAATGTGCACATGGTTGCAGGAATTATGTTGGTAGATTCTTAAGGTTGTCATGCTTCTCTAATTAAGAGAAACGTCTCATCCGTTCTAGCTTTAGTGGACAGAGTTCGTTTCCTGGAAAATGTTGCTTGTTACTAGTTTGAGCTGGAAGGCATCGCGTGATTTAGTCAAGGTGCACTCCAAAGTTGCCGCGGACACTATGATTATAAAAAAAACAATGACTAGGAGAAACGTCTACTGTCGGATAATTAAGCTAAAAACTATAGTATGAACTTTTAGAACATGAACTTTTGTTACTCATATATTCGCTTAATTTTGCATTTTCCTGTTATAACATGATATTTCTTGAATAAATGATATAGTATATCGTGCATAAGATTTCTTTGGTTATTCAGTAAGTTGTGTGGATTAGAAAGCTCATTGTGTCTTGGTCAAGCTTGAGCTTGCTGTGGGTTGGAGTATATGCTTTCATATTGTTTATCATACTATTTCTTAATAACTAGAACCTATATTCTGGTAATATTTCCTTGATATAAATAATAAGCAGGCAAGATTTCTCTCACAACATAGTTGAAGCCTATTTGGATAGGATTAAAATCTGGTCAAACCAGCTTTTAATTTCTCTTTTAGCTTTTTAAGGTGTTTGGTAAAATTAAAAAGTTCTTTAAAATGCTAAAAACTAATTAAAAGAATCAAAAAGTGAGATACTGGGTACCCCCATCTTTTTGTTTTATAGATTAAAATTCTTTTAAGTTTGACCAAAATATTTACCATTTTATCCCTTATATTTTCGTCCAATTCCAACAAAATCTTAAACTTGTAGCCTTTAAATATATATAATATATATATAAATTGTTTCTCTTTGTCGTTTTGCTTCATCTCTTCCCTCCAATTTCCTCTTTATCTTTCTTCTTTGTTTTAATCGAATTCATCATTACATCAGAGGTTTATTCAAAAATTTTATTATAGAATTAAAAATTATAAATTATTCACCTTATTTATGGTGCTAACAACTTTAAGGACATTTAAGTCATTTTAACTGCTAAAAAGTGCTTAACATAACTTGTTTACCAAATACATCAACAACTTTTTTTCAGTTTCAGCACTTCTATCCAAACACTTATCTGCTTAATTTATAATCACTTATTTTAAGATTTTAATCCCTTAAGCTAAAAAGCTATTTTTTAATCCTATCCAAACGGACTCTTATAAGAAAAGAATAAAAGCAGTTGATGATTAATAACTATGTATTGTAGTATTACCTAAAGTGTATTTTTTTCACTAAGGAAATAAAGGGCACTAAAGAGTCTGAAAAACATAATGGGCCTGCTAATCACATAAACTGACCGTATTAATATTTCTACATAGTTTAAAGAACAATTGGTGTTACAGATTATTATGTCATTGAACCTATTTTGGTGCATAATTTATAAATAATATCCCTTAGTTCCAAGATCAGGATCCTAAGAGGGACAAACATTTTATTGTATTGTGCTTGAAGACTTGGAGGTACACTGTGTGATATCTTTCTATCTGCTCTAGCTTTGGTGGATGAAGTTTGGTACCTTGAGAGGTGGAAGATATACTGTAGAATTACTAGAGGTGCGTGCAAGCTATCCCAGACAACACGGTTATCAAAGAACAAAAAAGGATTCTTCTTTTCAAATAACAACCGATTCAATTTTAGATTGCTTATATTGAGAAAGATAAAAATGTACTTATCTTGTTGGGACAATTTTCTTTTAATCATGCATAAGGTAATAACTGTGCAACCAAACCCTGTATCGTGCTTCATATTTAAGCTTGTATGTTATTTAGATCCTCGAAATTCTTGATATTAGTAGGGAAGCCTGGTGTAACGCCCTGAAAAATGGGTCCCAGAGCGTCACACGGTGCTTGACGCTACGAGTAGCCCCAAGCTAACCCTTTGAGCCATTTTCATTCAATTCAACACAAATCAATGGGGTTTCCATAAATAACCCTCAAATAACAACAGAGTAATCATCATCAAAGAATAAAAGAATTTCAGAAAGATAACAAAATACGACTTATTAGTCAACTCCCAACATCTATACTAGTCTGACAAGCCTTTAAGAAAATCAATAAAACAGCGAGCCATTGAGACATGCCCCAACTGACTCATACTCAGTTATCAAATGTAAACAATTTCGTGAAACCAACATCAGATATTATGTCCTCGAAACATGAGGACTCACCACAACAGAGGATGTAGAACAGCAACCCCCGAAGAATCACTGTCGAACCTGGAACTGAGCACCTGAACCTACATTCTGAGAAAACGCAGCCTACATCCGAAGATGTGGGTTAGTACCATGGAAAGAAACCGAGTATATGGGGTGTATGCAGTTGTATAAACATCATAATCATAAATATTTATAAGAAATATGCAGGATGTATGAAAGACTCACATAGCCCGAATAAAATCATCATAATCATGAGAGGATGAAATAAGTACAATAACACATATGAGTCATCATATAATTTGTCAATCACTTTCCGTTCATCAAGAACATCAATTCTCATAATGTAAATATCATTTAGATATTTCGAAAGAATAACTTTCACAATTCCACTTTCAAATCACTTCACCATT
The DNA here is from genome assembly GCF_002878395.1 of Capsicum annuum. Lineage (NCBI taxonomy): Eukaryota > Viridiplantae > Streptophyta > Magnoliopsida > Solanales > Solanaceae > Capsicum > Capsicum annuum. The sequence continues at coordinate 157,798,994 of NC_061121.1, read as the reverse complement.
TACCATAGACACAAAGAAACACACACATACTGGGAGATCCTATAACCTACATAAACCATGTGAGCTACATGGAGTCCAACGTACAACCCATGTTGGGGAGAGCCGTTCTATCCTTGCCATCGGAGTAGGAATATCGATATCAAATCCATAAAAACTAGTGATCACTATATAAATCAGCATCAGGCCCACTCCTACGGGGGCACGTAGTTCTCGGAAAGTAAGGTCGCTTTATACCTCCCACTCGGTGCTGAAGATTTATCTCGAACTTAGCTCAGATCATTTCAAAGACAATCCACAACAAAAGAATTTCAGAAATATATAAATATACATCGGGAGTCATCATGCTTCCCATCTATCAAAATCAACCACGTTGTAGATTTATTTCATACTTGAGTTCAAAACAACTCCATTAAGATCAAAAGGTCAAATCATTCAAAATATCTCAAATATTCAATATTAACGTGCTTATAACACACACTTTCTCAAAAAGAAACACAATTTCCAATGGGGATTCATGACCCAAATATTAAAATCATGATAAATATAGTTCAAGATTCATGCTTTATATCACCACACATGTAAATTCATCTTTCAAAATCAGAAAAATCAAGATTTCATAATAATCATCATAAGATATGGGTTCATGCTTCAAATTTATAAAAATCAAATATAACTCATGCCTTTGTAAAGAAAATTACTTTTGGGCACAAGAACGAAAGAGAGTTCTTATTGAAAAACCCCACATACCTTGAATGATGAACTTTAGATCGATACTCATTTTTTAGATGTCAATCGTTCCTTTGAATAATGGTTCTTGGAGTTCTTGAACTAGGAACTTGGAAGCCTGAATAAATTGGTAGAATTAATGGTGAACTTTGGAGGTTCTTGAAGTTGGATGTAGGAGCTTAGGGTTTTCCTTTTGAGGGATTTTGATGAAATATAATATATAATGCTTCTAATAGGCTTTAATATAGAGTTTGGACGGATTTTAGGTGAGGTGGAATGACCAAAACACCCCTGAAAATCAAAAAAAATCTCGAATCTATCCTTTGGTGGACTGTTTTGATAGTCTGAAGTAGATCAACCATAACGTTTTACTCTGATTTTCAAATTGGATTAAACCAATTTCTTTGGAAATGGGACTCTCATATCTTTCCATTGATATATAGTATCTTACCCAGATCATTGTGTACGAGGATTTATGATCGTTTGATATTGACCCAAAAATTCACTTTTGGTAGGCTGAAGTAGATCGACCATAACTATTTGCTCCGATAAAAAAATTGGATGAAACCAATTTCATTGGAAAGAGGACTCACAGAGATTTCCGTTTGTATATAGTAGATAACTCAGATCATTATGTATAAGGAATTATGATCATTTAAAGTTGGAGGAAAAATATGCCAGGCCTCAGTACTTTTTCCTGCATGTTTTACTGTTCACTACTATTCACGGTTCGATCGGAATGTTCATAACTCGTCACTCAGGTGTCTGTTTTTGATGATCCACATATTTTTGGAAAGATTATTCGATACTCTACGCAATGGTGGGTCATAATCTAAGATATTTCACACAGAGAATTTATAATTTATTTTAGAAGATAGAACCAACACGTTTACGCATAAAATTTCAACAAAAAAATTCCTGGGGATTACATCATCCACCCTGGAAACATTCTTCCTCAAATGATGATAGACATGCCAATATTAGATAGGGAATCGAGCATACAGCTAAAACCATTCGTTAGACTCATCACCAGATCGTTTCTCACTTCGAATGCAACATAGAATGCATAAATTCAAGAAACTACAGCTGAACACATAATAAATGACAGCTGAACTGCTGCAACTTTTATCAAAAGTGCATAATTTAGGAAAGAATGGTACCTTCACCTTGATCGGAGTTCATGGAAAATACATGCGGGTACTTGGATCGCATATCTGCCTCAGCTTCCCAAGTTGTACCCTCAACAGATTGGTTTCTCCACAACACCTTGACCAAGGAAACTTCTTTGTTCCTTAGTATTTTGGAACTGAAATCAAGAATCTCAATAGAAATCTTATCAAAATAAATATTTTCTTGAATGTCAGCACTCACAGAGGAATCCACTACCACAACATCGCTAATATGCTTTCTAAGCATAGAGACGTGGAATATTTGATGAATAGAGGACAACTCGGAAGGCAACTCGACTTCATAAGCTACCTTACCAACACGACTAAGAATTTTGTAAGGACCAAAATAATGGGAACTAAGCTTCCCCTTCTTTCTAAATTTATTCACCCCCCCATGGGTGAAATTTTCAGATACACTAGGTCACTAACTTCAAACTCCAGGGCTCTCCTTCTAACATCCGCATATGACTTCTGATGACTATGTGCAGTTTTCAACCTCTCTCTAATCAACTTAACTTTTTCCATAGCCTTAAATACTAAATCAGGACCACTCACAACTGCTTCGCCCACCTTGAACCAACTATGGGTGATCTACACTTCCTTCCATATAAGTGTAATACCCTGCAAGTTTCTAAGTTAGGAAGTGAATAAGTATTCCTATGTATGAAATCTCCTATCCTGTGATTCATACTTTAGTACATGACTTACAATGAATATCCTAGTGATAGGATAACTTATGATGCATTAAGCATGTTCATATGAGTTACTTAAGGTAATACAAGCTAAGAGGTTTTGAATCCATCAAGTTTTAGTGTTTGATTTTGTAAGAGTCATATTTGAACTAGTATACCTCGATTTTAATGTGGAATTTTAGCCTATTTAGACCCACCAAATTGTAGAGAATCAAATTAGCTTTCTAACAATACCAATTTTACCTTAATCCAATACCCGAGTGAAAAGTTATGCCCATTTTTATGAGAGACAGTAAGCATAGGCGATTGGTTAGGTGCCGCCCAACCCAAGCATAGGCGATTAGTTATGAGCCGCCTAACCTAGCTTAGGCAACCACTTGGGTGCTGCCTAAGTCAATTCCAGGTGCCATAAACACTCCATTTTGAGTTATTTTAAGGGTAATTAAGTCTTTTAACACTCCTTACACGTCCCTAAACTTAACCCTACAAAATATATAGATTCTAAACATATTATAATCCTATTTTTATCTCAAAGCTCATCATCCAAGAGCACTAAAAGAGAAAAATAATTCGGGTTGCATAACAAAGCTTGAAGATCTGATTTCAAGGAAATTCCTCCATCAATCATCAAGAATCTTCCTTCTAAGGTATGCGTGAGTTGATTTATGGATCCCTTTCATCCATAAAGTTGAAAAACCCTCTTTTTCATTATAAAGTATGATTTCTATATTATTGGGTGTCGATGATCATGTTGTTTATATTGGGTGGTTCCCAAGATGTAATCTTTATATGTTTTTATTAATTCATGATATCATATGAGTTGGAAACATGTAAATTTAGTTGTTCATGATGTATAATTTGATGATTTAACCTATGCTTAAGATGTGTATTTAAGGTGTTTGGTATAATTCCTAAGAAGCTAGAAATCATGCAATATAGCTAAATTGTGACTAAGTGAAGGATTCATGATATGCCCTTACATTCCAATGACTTCTATGTTGTTAATGTGCCTTGTAAATATTGTTGGAATACTCATGAACTATTCTTATGAGATTATGCTATGTTTACTTACAAATCCTACTTATGAACAAAATGTATGATAACCATGCAATCCACATGAACTTCTATGCTATTGGTATGTGTTGCCAATATGATTATGCAATGAACAGGATATTAAGATTGTGCAAGTACTTCCATATGATATAAAATCCTTTCCATGCAATACATTGTTGATAACCATGCTTCGTATGAGAGCCCTAATTATGATATTATAAATTATGGACTCTACTCGTATGATCAAGTCAGTCATGTGTGTCAGTTTCCTTCCATCGAGTCCTGGGGGTACTTCTACCCTAAAACTATAGCTGTGTGCCTAGATCCATGTCATGTTTCACGATATCCGAACTCAAGATATGATTCTATAGACCAGTCAGTCATGTGACTCAGGGAAACCTCATGATCTTAGTCAATTGTCAGATATCAGTAATATTTCACCAGTTAATGGAATTCAGTAAGATTAAGTCATGCACAGTCAGTTATTCATGTCCAGTCCCTCTAAATGGGAGTAGAGGTTAGCATCGAGTGAACCCAAAAATGGGAACTCACCCTCTAGTTCAGGGTGCGATTCTTAGTAGTCATCCTTGTGTTCTAGAACTACGTAGCCAGCGTAGGTTGAGAAATCTTTACCCGTTAGATTAGGGTTGATGAGGTGGCTTAACCCATCAGTTTAAGGTTCCCACCATTCTCATTGAGTACCCGCTAGATAAGGGTCACTCACAAGATGTCCTTACCTGTGGCACGGTATTAACACCCCTTTAGTCGGGGCAGATATTGGACCCCAGCTTAGCGATAATGGCATACATAGGGAAAGTTGGTTAAACACTACTTCCCACAGTTTCAGTATCTGTCTCAGTAAAAGAACTTAGGGCATTCTTCAAATATCAGTATATACAGAACTGTCCGATACAGTCGTCCATGTTATCAGTTTCAGTATCAGTCATGATAGTTATTATTAAACCATGTATCAGCTTACAGGTCATGCTATCACGTATTCACAGTCCCAGTTTCTATATATGTGTGTATGCACTCCTACTTTCATATTAGTCAGTCAATGTTGTTAATGCATGAAACCCTTTATGTTCAGCCTACCTTCCTCGTATACTCAGAACTGTAGTTGTACTAATGTATTTGTGCTATGGTGTTTTCTTTTCATGTTACACCATAGATTTTGAGACATAAGCTCCAGTCCAGTAGTAGCAGTAGTATTCCAGTCCCAGAGACACAGTGAGTCCTCATTGATTTAAGGACAATATGATTTGATATATTTATTTATTTCTTTAGTTCAATTTTACAGAGTTAGTTGGAGACATGTTCCTTCAACTCCTTATTCAGATAGTTTAGAGGCTTTTAGATATATGTTCAAATTTACGTTCAGATTGAGTTGTTTTGGGTATTTTCATCCACATGATTGTATTCAGTTGAACCTTATGGCCTTACAGTTCTATGTATGCCATATTATTATATCATAATTTGCAGTATACAGGTACAGATATCAGTTATGGGTTAGGTTGTGGTCCCTCGGGGTGATGAGCACCATGTAGTATTCTGATTCAGCGAATCGGGCTATTACAAACTTGGTATCAGATACTAAGGTTCAATGGAGTCCTAGGAAGTCTAAAAGCCGCATCTAGTAGAGTCTTGTACATGGGTGTATTGCGCGCCATATTTATGTGCGGGAGGCTATAAGATATTTAAGGAACAGTCCCCTTTCATCATTATTCATGTCATGCTAGTGAGCATAATCACAAGTTAAACTCTCAGTCTAATCTATTCTTCTCTTATTCCAGACCATGGCCCCAAAGAGAAGAAACTAGCTAGCTCCTCAGCCCGAAGATCCTTTGGGAGAACATGTTTCCCATGCGGAGTTTAGAGCTGTATTTACCATACTTGCTTAGTCCATCGCTGCACAGAATGAATGGCCACCAGTCATTTCGTCCAATCCAATGGCTACTCCCAAAGCAGCTAGGGTTTGGGACTTCACTCGAATGAACCCTCCATATTTCCCTGGGGCTAAGTCTGATGAGGACCCTCAGGAGTTCATTGACCAAGTCCAGAAGGTCATTGACATCATGGGTGCTACTTCTATTAAGAGTGTGGATTTAGCCTCCTACCAGTTATAGGATGTTTCTGATGAATGGTCTAAACAGTGAAAGTCTAAGAGGTTAGATGATAAAGGCCCTATCGAGTGGGAGGAATTTGTCATGGTCTTCTGAAATAGATTCTTTCCCCAAAAGCTGAGGGAAGCCAAAGTTCTGGAGTTCATCAATCTCAGGCAGGGGAATATGATGGTTAGGGAGTATTCTCTCATATTTACTTATCTATCCAGGTATGCTCCTCATGTGGCTGCAGACACTAGAGCTAAGATAAGCAAGTCGTTTCAGGGATCAATGATAGCGTGGAAAATGAGTGTAGGTCTGCGATGATGATCGATGATATGAACTTAGCAAGACTCACAACCTATGCCTAACAAGTAGAAGAGCAGAAGTTTAAAACTAGGGAGAGGCAGAACAAGAGAGCAAGGTCAGGTAACTTCAACTTTGCTCACCCCAAGTCAGATGTAGAAAACCATTCACAGTTTCACTCTAAGTCAGCCATTCCAGCTTCTTCCTCTGCCAGTGCTCCAGTGCCGAAGTTCAAAGACGGCAATAGAAACAAAGTTCCAAGCTCTAAATCTCAGGGTAGTATTAGCAGTGCCCGAATGAATCCCCTTTGTTAGACTTGTGGTAAGAACCACAAGGGCATTTGCAGAGCCAGTAGTGATATCTATTTTGGTTGTGGAAATCCAGGCCACAGGATTAGGGAGTGTCTGCAGTCAAGTCTTCAGGGTCAGTAAAATCATTCTACAGCTCAGTCAAGTCACCCAAACCAGCAGGGTGCCATTTCCAGTGCTACCAGTAGGCAACGCCCAAACAGACTCTATGCTCTTCAGTCCTGGCAGGATCAGGAAAATTCTCCTGATGTCGTTACTGGTACATTACAAATTTTCCATATTTATATTTATGCTTTGCTAGACCTAGGTTCATCTTTGTCTTTTATTACTCCATACGTATCAGGCGATTTTGGAATCAGTCTCGAAGTCCTAGTAGATCCCTTCTCAGTCTCTACCTCAGTGGGTAAAACCATCATAGTCCAGCAGGTATACAGGAACTGCCCAATTATGATATCTCAAAAATCCATATCAACAGATTTAGTAGAGTTAGAGATGACTAATTTTAATGTCATTCTCGGTATGGACTGGCTTTATTCCTGCTATGCCACAGTCGACAGCAGAAACAGGATAGTTCAGTTTTAGTTCCCGAATGAGCCCATCCTAATATGGAAGGGTAGCAATTCAGTGTTCAGGGGTCAACTTATTTCCTACCTTCGGGCAAGGAAATGATTTCTAAGGGGTATATGTATCATTTCGTGCATGTTAAAGATTCCAGTTATGAATGTCCCAGCCTCAAAACAGTCCCTATTGTTAATGAATACTCAGATATCTTTCCCGAAGATCTTCCAGGAATTCCTTCCGAAAGGGAAATAGACTTCGGCATAGACCTTCTTCTGGATACTCAACCTATTTGTATTCCTCCATATAGAATGGCACCATCAGATCTCAAGAAACTGAAAGATCAGTTGAAGTATCTCTTAGATAAGGGATTCATCAGACCTAGCATTTTCCCATGGGGTGTGCTAGTATTATTCGTGCGCAAGACAGACGATTCTCTCAGGATGTGTATTGATTACCGTCAACTCAGCAAGGTCACGATCAAGAATATATATCCTCTTCCCAGGATTGATGGTCTATTCGACCAACTTTAGGGTGCCAGTTAATTCTCCAAGATAGACCTTAGATCAGGCTATCATAAGCTCAGAGTTAGAGAATGTGACATTTCAAAGACAACTTTCCATACTTGTTATGGTCACTTTGAATTTTTAGTCATGTCATTTGGTCTTTCCAATGCCCCTTCAGCTTTTATGGATTTGATGAATCGTGTGTTCAAGAAGTACTTGGACATGTTAGTCATAGTCTTCATAGATGATAACCTGGTTTATTCTCGCACAGAGCGTGATTATGCAGACCATCTCAGGATTGTTCTTTAGACTCTCAGGGATCATTAATAATTCGCTAAGTTTAGCAAGTGCAAATTTTTGATAAGATCAGTTGCATTCCTTGGCCATATTATTTTCAATGATGGAATTAGAGTAGATCCTCAAAAAATCGAGGTAGTAAGGAACTGGCCCAGACCCGTATCTCCATCAGATATTAGGAGTTTCTTGGGTTTGGCTGGCTATTACAGATGGTTTTTTGAGGGATTTTATTCTATTGCATCTCCCATGTCAAGATTGACTCAGAAGAAGATTAAGTTTCAGTGGTCACCTCAGCTCTAGTTCTAGCTATTCCCGATGGTTTTGATGGTTTTGTAGTCTATTGTGAGACATCCAGAGTAGGTTTAGGTTGTGTCCTCATGCAGTATGGTAAGGTCATAGCCTACGCCTCCAGATAGTTAAAGTTACATGAGAAGAATTATCCTACTCAAGATCTTGAGTTAGCAGCGGTAGTTTTTGCCTTGAAGATTTGGAGGCATTATCTGTATGGAGTTCATATAGATGACTTCACATACCCTAAAAACCTCCAGTATGTCTTTTCCTAGAAAGATCTCAATCTTCGCCAGAGAAGGTGGTTATAGCTCTTGAAGGATTATGACATGAGTGTTCTTTATCATCTGGGCAAGGCCAATGTTGTGGCCGACGCTCTCAGTTGACTCTCCATGGGTAGTATTTCTCACATTGAGGATAGTAAGAAAAAGATCGCTTAAGAGATCTATCATCTTGCCAGACTAGGCGTTTGCTTAGTCAATTCTTCAGAGGGTGGTGTATGTATTCATAGTAGTTCAGAGTCATCTCTAGTTTTTGAGGTGAAAGAGAAACAAAACAGGGATCCTATCCTTGTCAAGCTCAAAGAGTCAGTTCAGAATCAGAAATTTGAGGTTTTCTCCCAAGGGGGAGATGGTGTTATTCGTTGTCAGGGTCATCTGTATGTTCTAGGTGTAGATGAATTGAGGCAGCGAATACCTATAGAAGCACATGGTGTGCGATACTCTATTCATCCAGGGGCCACCAACATATACCGCGACATACCGGAGATCTATTGGTGGAGTGGGATGAAGAGAGATATTGCAGAGTTTGTGGCTAAATGCACTACATGTCAGCAGGGCAAGATAGAGCATCAGAAACCTAGTGGTTCCATGCAAGAGTTCACCATTCCTACTTGGAAGTGGGAAGAAGTTAACATGGACTTTGTGATGGGTTTGCCTAGAACTCGTCATCAGCATGATTCAGTCTGGGTCATTATAGATAGAATGACCAAGTCAGCTCATTTTCTTCCTGTTCGTACTTCTTATTCTGCCAAAGATTATCCCAAACTCTATCTTAGGGAGTTAGTCAGGTTACACGATGTTCCACTATCTATCATCCCAGAAAGAGGTACCCAGTTCACTTCTTACTTTTTGAAAGCATTCCAAAAGGGTTTTGGTACCCAACTCCATCTCAGCACAATATTTTATCCTCAGACATATGGTCAAGAAAAGAGGACCATTCAGACTCTTGAAGATATGCTAAGGGCATGTGCAATTGACATCAAGGGAAGTTGGGATGACCACTTGCCTTTGAATGAGTTTGCATACAACAATAGCTATCATTCTAGTATTCAAATGGCTCCATTCAAAGTTCTCTATGGTAGGAGATATAGATATGTGATTGGTTGGTTCGAAGTTAGTGAGGCCTCAATCATAGGTCCTGACTTAGTATTCAACACCTTAGAGAAAATTCTATTAATTAGAGAGAGACTCCAGGCTGCTCAGAGCCGATAGAAGTCCTATGCAAATGCTCGTAAAAAGGATCTCGAGTTTGAGCTCAATGACTATGTCTATCTTAAGATCTCTCCCATGAAGGGACTGAAGAGGTTCGGCAAGAAAAGGAAACTCAGTCCCCGATATATCGATCCCTTCAAAATTCTTTGTCACTTTGGCGAGGTAGCTTATAAGCTTGAGTTGCCTTCAGATCTAGCCTCAGTCCATCTAGTCTTCCATGTCTCTTTGCTAAAGAAGTGCATAGGTGACCCAGCAGTTGTTGTCCCTATTTAGAGCATCGACATTAAGAACAACCTCTCTTATGAAGAGATTCTAATTGAAATCTTAGATTATCCGACTCGTAGATTGAGGAACAAAGAAGTCCCTCTAGTCAAGGTCCTTTGGCGAAATCAGTCTCATGAGGGAGCTACTTGGGAAGCCGAAGTAGATATATGTACCAAGTATCCTTACCTCTTCCTCGCCAATTAAGATCAAGATCAAGGTAACAGTTCTCCTTAATCTTATTCAGTTTCATGTTCATGTTTCCAGTATAAACTTGGTACCTATTAACCGTTTCATAGTCAGTCATGCATTCATGTGTCAGTTGTCCGTGCATCAGATATGCACGAGTTCAGTATGTTCAGCATGTCAGTCATGAGATCAAGTTTCAGTTCTTCGTGTTCAGTTTAGGTTCTATTTTCTTGTATCCCTTCTCAGTAAATTCTCATTCGAGGACGGATGTTCCCAATGGGGAGATATTGTAATACCCCGCATGTTTCTAAACTAGGAAGTGAATAATTATTCCTAGATATGAAATCTCCTATCCTATGATTCATACTTGAGTACATGACTTACAATGAATATCCTAGTGATATGATAGCTTATGATGCATTAACCATGTTCATATGAGTCACTTAAGGTAATACAAGCTAAGAGTTTTTGAATCCATCAAGTTTTAGTATTCAATTTTGCAAGGGTTATCTTTGAACGAGTATAACTCAATGTTAATATGGTATTTTGGCTGATTTATACCCACCAAATTGTATAGAATCGAATTATCTTTCCAACGATGCCAATTTCACCTTAATCCAATACCCGAGCAAAAAGTTATGCCCATTTTCGTGAGAGACAGTAAGTATAGGCGATTGGTTATGCGCCGCCCAACCCAAGCATATGTGATTGGTTAGGCGCCGCCTAACCTAGCTTAGCCAACCACTTGGGCGCTGCCTAAGTCAATTCTAGGTGCCAAAAACACTTTGTTTTGAGTTATTTTAAAGGTAATTAAGTCTTTTAACACTCCTTACACGTCCCTAAACTTAACCCTACGAAATATATAGCTTCTAAACATATTACAACCCTATTTTCATCTCAGAGCTCATCATCCAAGATCACTAAAATAGATAAACCACTAGGGTTGTGTAACGAAGCTTGAAGATCTGATTTCAAGGAAATGACACCATCAATCATCAAGACTCTTCCTTCTAAGGTATGCGTGAGTTGATTTATGAATCCCTTTTATCCAAAAAGTTCAAAAACCCTCTTTTTCATTATAAAGTATGATTTCTATATTGTTGGGTGTTGATGATCATATTTTTGATATTGGGTGATTCTCAAGATGGAATCTTTATATGTTTTTATGAACTCATGATGTCATATAGATTGGAAACATGTAAATTTGGTTATTCATGATGTATAATTTGATGATTTCACCTATGCTTAAGATGTGCATTTAAGGTGTTTGATATAATTCCTAAGAAGCTAGAAATCATGCAATATAGCTAAATTGTGACTATGTGAAGGATTCATGACATGCCCTTACGTTCCAATAACTTCTATGTTGTTAATGTGCCTTGTAAATGTCGTTGGAATACTTATGAACTATTCTTATGAGATTATGCTATGTTTACTTGCAAGTCCTACTTTTGAACAAGATGTATGATAACAATGCAATCCACATGAACTTCCATGCTATTGGTATGTGTTGCCAATATGATTATGCAATGAACATGATATCAAGATTGTGCAAGTACTTCCATGTGATATGAAATCCTTTCCATGCAATACATTGTTGATAACCATGCTTAGTATAAGATCCCTACTTATGATATTATAAATTATGGACTCTAATCTTATGATCAAGTCAGTCATGTGTGTCAGTTTCCTTCCATCGAGTCCTGGGGGTACTTGTACCCGAACACTATAGCTGTGTGCCTAGATCCATGTCATGTTTCAAGATATCCGAACTCAAGCTATGATTCTATAGACTTCAATCAGTCATGTGACTCAGGAAAACCTCATGATCTTAGTCAGTTGTTAGATATCAGTAACATTCTGCCAGTCAACGGAATTCAGTAAGATTAAGTCTTGCACAGTCAGTTATTCATGTCCAGTCCCTCCAGATAGAAGTAGAGGTTAGCACCGAGTGAACCTAAGGATGGGAACTCACCCACCAGTTTAGGGTGTGATTCTTAGTAGTCATCCTTGTGTTCCAGAACTACGTAGCCAGCATAGGTTGAGATATCTTAACCCGTTAGATTAGGGTTGATAAGGTGGCTTAAACCATTAGTTTAGGGTTCCCACCATTCTTATTGAGTACCCGCCAGATAAGGGTTACTCAAAGGCTGTCCTTACCCATGGCACGGTATTGATACCCCTCCAGTCGAGGCAGAGATTGGACCCTAGCTTAGCCATAATGGTATACATGGGGCATGTCGATTAAATACTACTTCCCACAGTTTTAGTATCAGTCTCAGTAAAAGAACTCAAGGCATTTTTTAGATTTCAGTATCTACAGGACTTTTAGATATAGTTGTCTACGTTATCAGTTTTAGTATCATTCATGACAGTTATTAGTAAACCATGTATCAGCTAATAGGTCATGCTATCACGTATTCACGGTCCCAATCTCTATGTATGTGTGTTAGTCCTCCCACGTTCATAATAGTCAGTCAGTGTTTTTCATGCATGAAACCCTTTATGTTCAGCCTACCTTCCTCATATTCTCAGTACTCTAGTTGTAGTGACGCATTTACGCTATGGTGCTTTCTTTTCATGTTACACCATAGGTTCCGAGACACAAGCTCCAGCCCAACAGTAGCGATAGCATTCCAATCGTAGAGACACAGTGAGTCCTCATTGATTCGAGGACAATATGATTTGATTTATTTATTTCTTTAGTTCAGTTTTACGAAGTTATTTGTAGACATGTTCCTTCAACTCCTTATTCAGATAGTTTAGAGGCTTTCAGATTTATGTTCAGATTTACGTTCAGATTGAGTTGTTTTGGGTATTTTTACCCACATTATTGTATTCAGTTGAACCGTATAGCCTTACAATTCTATGTACTCCATAATTATATCATGATTTGCAGTATACAGGTACAGATATTATTCATGGGTTAGCTTGTGGTCCCTCAGAGTCATGAGCATCGTATAGTATTCTGGTTTAGCGAATTGGGGTGTTACAATAAGGTTTCAAATGGAGCCATGCCAATACTAGAGTGGAAACTGTTATTGCAAACAAACTCTATCAATGGTAAGTGATAATCCCAACTTCCCTTAAAGTCAAGTGCACAAGCTCTCAGCATATCCGCTAAGGTCTGGATGGTCCACTCAGCCTGACCATCGGTCTGCGGATGAAAAGCAGAACTCAAAAGCACTTGGATACCAAGACCATTCTGAAAAGCTTTCCAAAACTACGAAGTGAACTGAGTACCCCTATCCTAAATGATAGACAAGGGAACTCCATGCAGTCTGACTAGATCTCGGATATACAATCTAGCGTAATCCTTAGTAGTATATGAAGTATGAACATGCAAGAAATGAGCAGACCTAGTCAATCTATCAACCACAACCCAAATGGAATCATGATGGCGTTGGGAAGGAGGTAAACCAATCACGAAGTCCATATTTATCTCTTCCCACTTCCAGGTGGGAATACTAAACTCTTGCATCATACCACGAGGTCTTTGGTGTTCAACCTTAACCTGTTGGCATGTTGCATTCTTAGCTATAAATACTGCTATATCTTTATTCATGCCACTCTACCAATAGATTTCCCGTAAGTCTCGGTACATCTTGGTGGCACCAGGA
>NC_061121.1:157760341-157785326 GCF_002878395.1 Capsicum annuum | reverse complement strand
AGTATTCCCACCTGGAAGTGGGAATACTAAACTCTTGCATCATACCACGAGGTCTTTGGTGTTCAACCTTAACCTGTTGGCATGTTGCATTCTTAGCTATAAATACTGCTATATCTTTATTCATGCCACTCTACCAATAGATTTCCCGTAAGTCTCGGTACATCTTGGTGGCACCAGGATGAATAGAATATCGTACCCCATGCACTTCAGCCATAATCCTCTGTCTCAAATCATAAACATTCGTGACACACAATCTACCCTGCAATCTCAACACACCATCTCCCCCTTGGGAGAAAACCTCTACTTTTTGGTCCTTGACTGACTCCTTCAGTCTGACCAAACTAGCATCTAAGTATTGCTTTTCCTTCACTTCTGAAACAAAGGAGGATTCAGAACTACTCTGAACCCCTATACTACCCTCAGCAGAGTCAAACAACCTAACCCCCAATCTATCCAAATGATGTACATCACGACCCAACTCTTTCTTACCTTCTACCACATGCAAAACACTACCCATGGAAACTCTACTTAGGGCATCCGCCACAACATCGGCCTTGCTCGGATGGTACAACACACTCATATCATAGTCCTTTAACAATTCTAACCATCGTCTCTACCTAAGATTCAATTCTCTCTGGGTAAACACATACTGCAGACTTTTATGATCAGTGAAAACATCAACATGGAAACCATACAAATAGTGTCTCCAGATTTCAAAGCAAACACAACAGCAGTCAACTCAAGGTCATGGGTGGGGTAATTTTTCTCATGGGGCTTCAACTATCTAGAAGTATAAGCTATCACCTTACCCTTCTGCATCAATAACCAACCCAAAGCAACTCTTGAAGCATCATAGTACACTACAAAACCATCAACACCATCAGGCAAAGTCAAAACAGGGGCTGAAGTGAGTCGAGTCTTCAACAGCTTAAAACTCTTCTCATAAGGTTCGGACCACAAGAACTTTACTTTTTTTTGGGTCAATCGAGTCATAGGAGATGCTCTAGAGGAGAAACCCTCAACAAAATAGCGGTAATAGCCAGCTAAACCCAAGAAACTTTGGATATCAGTTGTAGAAATAGGTCTTGGCTAATTTCTAACAGCTTCGGTCTTTTGGTGATCAACTTTAATACCCTTAGAAGAAATGATATGACCCAGAAAAGCAATTGACCTTAGCCAAAACTCACACTTACTGAACTTGGCAAACAACTTGTAATCTCTAAGGGTTTGCAAGATAATTCGGAGATAATCAAAATATTCATCTTCACTCTGGGAGTACACCAATATATCATCGATGAACACTATGACAAGCATATCCAAATATGATCTGAACACTCAATTCATGAGGTCCATGAAAGCTGCTGGGGCATTAGTTAACCCAAAAAACATAACAAGAAACTCAAAATGGTGATAACGAATTTGGAAAATGGTTTTTGGGATGTCACACTCCCTAAGTTTAAGTTGATGATAGCTGGAATGAAGGTCTATCTTTGAGAAATGAATCAATAGCAGAGAGAGAAACTTTAAGCATGATAGACTTCTGAAAGAAAGAATCACATTTTTTCCTAAAACGTGTGGTAGCCTCTTGCTCATTGATGTGGTACGCTACATACCAATGATCAAGAATCTACTTAACGCAGCTTGTTAGACTCCCTAGGGCACGATAAAACCTTAGGATCTGATACCAAGTTTGTAATATCCCAAAAAATGGTTCCTAGAGTGTCACACGATGCTTGAGGCTACAAGTAGCCCCAAGATAACCCTTTGAGCCATTTTCATTTATTTCAACTCAAATAAATGCGGTTTCCATAAATAACCCTCAAATAATAACAAAGTAATCATCATCCAATAATAAAAGAATTTCAGAAAGATAACAAAATATGACATATTAGTCAATTCCCAACTTCTATACTAGTCTGACAAGCCTCTAAGAAAATTAATAAAAAGAGCGAGCCATTGAGAAATGCCCCACTTGAATCATAGTCGGTTATCAAATGTAAACAATTCCATGAAACCAACATCAAACATTACGTCCTTGGAACATGAGGAATCACCAGTACAGAGGATGTAGAACAGCGTGCCCGAAGAATAACTGTCAAACCTGGAACTAAGCACCTGAACCTACATTCTGAGAAAATGTAGCCCACATCCAAAAATATGGGCCAATACCATAGAAAGGAACCGAGTATATGGGGGTGTATATAGTTGTATAAACATCATCATCATAAATATTTATAAGAAATATGCAGGATGTATGAATGAATCACATAGCCCAAAGAAAATCATCATAATCATGAGAGGATAAAATAAGTACAATAACACATGTGAGTCATCATATATTTTATCAATCACTTTCAGTTCATCAAGAATATTAATTCTCATAATGTAAATATCATTTAAATCTTTCGAAAGAATAACATTCACAATTTCCATTTTCAAATCACTTCACCATTCACCATAGACACAAAGAAACACACAAACACTGGGAGATCCTATAACTGACATAAATCATGTGAGCTACATGGAGTCCAACGCGTTGGGGAGAGACTTCCTATCCTTTTCATCAGAGTAGGGCTATCGATATCAAATCCACACAAACTAGTGATCACTATATAAATCAACCTCAGGCTCACTCCTATAGGGGAACGTAGTTTTAGGGAAGTAAGGTCGATTTATCCTCCCACTCGGTGCTAAAGATTTCTCCCGGACATAGCTCAGATTATTTCAAAGACAATCCACAACAAAACAATTTTAGTAATATATAAATATACATCAGGAGCCATCATGCTTCTCATCTATCGAAATCTATCACATTGTGGATTTCTTTCATACTCGAGTTCAAAACAACTCCCTTAAGATCAAAAGGTCAAATCATTCAAAATATCTCAAATATTCAACATCAACGTGCTTATAACATACACTTTCTAAAAAAAACATAATTTCCAATGGGGATTCACGACCCAAATATCAAAATCATGATAAATATCATTCAAGATTCATGCTTTATATCACCACACATGTAAATTCATATTTTAAAATCATAAACATCAAGATTTCATAATAATCATCATAAGATATGGGTTCATGCTTCAAATTCATAAAAATCAAATAAAAATCATGCCTTTGTAAAGAAAATTACTTTTCGGAACAAGAACGAAAGAGAGTTCTTGTTGAAAAACCCCACATACCTTGAATGATGAACTTTAGATCGATACTCATTTTTGAGACGTTAACCGTGCCTTTGAATGATGGTTCTTGGAGTTCTTGAACTAGGAACTTGGAATCTTGAATAAATTTTGCATAATTAATGGTGAACTTTGGAGGTTCCTGAAGTTGGATGTAGGAGCTTAGGGTTTTCTTTTTGAGGGAGTTTGATGAAATATAACATATAATGCTTCTAATAGACTTTAATATAGGGTTTAGATGGATTTTGGGTGATGGGGAATGACCAAAATGCCCCTAAAAATCAAAAAAAAATCTCGAATCTGTCCTTTGGTGGACTATTTTGATAGTCTAAAGTACATCAACCATAATATTTTACTCCAATATTCAAATTGGATGAAACCAATTTAATTAGAAAGAGGACTGTCTTATCTTTCCATTGATATATAGTATCTCACCCAGATCATTGTATACAAGCAATATGCTATTTGAATTTAAAAGAGGTATAAATCTATGTTGTTCTAATTTATCCATTGGTGCATTTATTTTACAACTACATCATAGCTTAACAAAACTCTGTGTAAGTTTTATACAATACTTTTATTTTTGCTTCAAATAGTGGGAACGAGAAGGGGTGCCTCAGGAGATTAATCTAGAAATGATGATGAAAGGAGAGGGCTACAATTATTTTACTTTTAATCCTATCGATGCATGATTCTTGTCCAGTTGTCCTTACCTTTTGATTTCTTGTTATTATTATTATTTTGTGGTAGACTGTTGGGGGTTGGAGTGTATGCTTTCATATTGTTGGTCATCAATATTTTTTGTTTTGGTCATCAATATTTTTTGAGCTAGTTTTGGTCATTAACATTTTTTGTTTTACACGTATATTCAGAATTATTATAGATAGAAGGGCTTTTTTGGCATTACTGATTAAGTTAGAGGTCACAGGTTTAAGTTATGGTGACAATATCTTGCAAAATCCAAGGTATGGTTGTGTACAATAGACCATTGTGGTTCAGCCCTTCCCTGGACCTCAAGCATATCAACAAGTAGTACATTGGACTGCCCTTCTATTCAAAATTGTATGAGATAAGAGAACCATTCAAGGAGTATACATACATACATACATACATACATACAGACAGACAACACAAACACATCTATACACATTATTATTTCAATCAATGAGTAGGCAGTAGTTATATTACTTATGTACTTAGTGTTACATATCCTCTTCTGCTTTTCCTTATTTTGCTCAGTTGGTGCTTTTAGGTGTTCTTAGAGGTGGTTTAGACCTTTCTTTTAGGAAATATTGTGAAGTTAAACATATAAAGGGAAAAATATGTCGAGTACCCATCACTGGGTCATACAGTAACCTTTGAAAAATATGCATGCTTTCTGTAGATGTCGCAATGTTATTGCTATTAAAATTTATCTTTTAATTCTTTTTTTGTTCATCTTTCTATACACTTATGAGACTTGAGAAGGAAGAGATAGGGGTGTGTGATGTTGGGTATATTTATGCATTCTAGCCTTGCTATTTTAGCCCTTTTAGCCTTGTTTTAAGGATAATTCATGTGATTAATATGTTGATAATGAGATAAATGTGCACCTAAGAGTCCATGTATGCATTTACAATGTTTAACTATGTTTTCACTTAAGTTTTGATTCAAATTTATCATTTATAAGTCAACCAAGAAAACTAGTGTGACTAGCTTGAGCTAGGTGTTTTTCTAGTGTAACGTGTTTAATGAGTTCCTAAGATTCCTATTGTGCATTCATATGTGAAAAAACTTGGTTATAATTTTTAAGGGTCTATTGGATCAAGCCAAGGGTTAGAACAATAAGTTAGAGATCAAATTGAAAGAAGTCTATGCTTAGCTCGTGTTTCTAGTTCACCGTGTTGGATGTTGTATTGTTTTGAGCTTTAAATTGTTGTGTTTAATGATTTATAATGATTGATAAATGGACTATCATGATAAATGAAGGATTTAAAATCTTCAAATAAAGTGGAAACAACTTAAAAGTCTTGAAATAGATCACGGAAGCTCAAAACACAGCTTGATGCAAGTTTGGACACCTAAAATGTATTGGGCGAGTGACGGAGCGTGTAAAGGGATCTTGGTGTGTGTACCACACCAATCGATTCGGAAGGCACCCAAAATAGTGAATCAAAGTGAATTTGACGCGACACAATATACCTTCAATGCAATAACTAATGAGGTGCGTCACTGTTTTCAAAGATGGCAAAAAATTAAATCCTTCTTCAACAAGGCATGGACTATTTCTTCTACTATAAATAGGACCTTATACACGTTTTTATTTATTCATGGACGTCTTTGTAGATTGAGGGGCTGCTATAAATTCATCTTTTTTGTTTTTTCTTATTTTAATTTAGTTCATTCATGTATTTTTTGTTAATTATAATCTTATGATTATGATTGTGACTATGTGTGGCTAAATGTCCTATTTCCGGGATGTTCTATTTCCGGGCTTAAGGCCAAGATCATGACTACTTTCATTTGGAATTAAGTTTTTTAAGTTGCTTATCATTATTGGCTATTTGTTTATTCTTACTTTAACTATTTTAAGGATTAGCTACCCTTATAATACATTAATTGTCAACCGTTTTATCTTGGGAGAAGGAATAGGGCGATAGAACATAGGAATAAACAAGTATGATTTGTATTCTTTTATGAAATAAGAAATTCAAATTAGTGTCTAGGATAGGGATGTACTTAGATACCTTACTTGATTAATACATAGGATGATAGTTCAAAGAAATTAATTGAGCTATTACTTCCCTGCTCAACTATGAGACCCTGCAAAGTTCCCTCATAGTCCAATCCTTAGATCATGTCAAGTGAAGTGTAATTTCACCCCTAAAAGATTGAGAAGAGACTTCCCAAGTGATTGATATTTAAACCATATAGAATTTTCTTAAATTCAACTTTTTTGTCATGTAGATAATTGAATTAGCTTTCCAACTATACTAATTTTGTCCAAATCTGGTATTGAGGTGAGAAGTTATGGCTATTTTACTGAGAGTTACCAAAATCGCCTAGGTACAACGGATGATCCGACGGACCGGTGAGTCTGCGATAGACCATCGCTCGTACCATTGTGACCAAGGTAGAAACTCCCTTTCCTGGCCTAAGTACGACGGCCAGGATGATGGACCTCAAGCTTGAGATAGGCTATCGATGAGACCGTCGCCACTAAGGCAGTGTGGTCTCATCTTGGCCATAGTGTATCCCTTTTCTGGTCATCATGCAATCGATGACCAGACAGACCATTGAACTTGCGATAGACCATCGCTCCAATCATCGTAGACCCCGTTTAATATTTTTAACTTATATTTAAAAAGGACTTTTTGGTCTTTTCTACTCTTTTATCAGCCAAATATATTCCAAACAAACCAAATGGCTTAATTCATCATCCAAAACACAAGAGATCTAGGATTTCTCCCTCAAGATCAAACCTAAAATCCTTCTCTATGAAATCCAAGTACTCACCATGGATTCTACAAATTGAGTTGAGATGTAAGTTCCCAAAGTTCAAAGATTGCAGGAACCCTTTCTCAAGAGTAAGAAGAAGAGTTAAAGCAAGCTTGTTCATCCAATTTAATAATCTAAGGTATGTAGGGTTGGGTAGTCCTTTCATCCTTGTGCTCAAAGGTTTATTTAAAGTATGATTTTCTACAATCTATGAGATTTTACATAAATTTGAATTAGGGTTTTTCACCCATTATTATTTATTGTAATATTTTGATGTTTCCCATTAATTGAGAGTCTAATGGTATGATTTTTACATATTTTCTTGAGAAATTGCAGCTGGTTCTATACCCTATGATTTTAATCCTTGAGAAATTAATAGTTAAAATGCTTGAGATATTAAAGTATATGAGTATGTTGAGATTTTGAAACAAATTACTGAAATTTCCAGATTTCTACATGAGATATGAATCTAGATGCTATCTATTATGCTTTTAATAAGTTTTAACTTGATATTGAATTATGGGTTATTGAGCTCTACTTGAGGTTTGTAATTTTATGAATTCTTGTGCTATAAGCACCTATGAATTAAGTATTCTAAGATTATTGAGAAATGTTTTAACCTAATGGTCATGGAGTTTTGGAATCCACTTCACTACATGAGATTATATATTTTATTATTGGGTTCTTGATGAACCATGAGACTATTTTAAAGTGGATTTTTATGAGATAAGTAAGATAAACTAAATGGAGTAGTATTAGCACTGACTTAGGTAAGTTACTATGGTCTCTTACCCTAGAACTATGTGCCACCATAGGTTTGAGAATTTGGGCCTAAGGCTAAGATATTGGGCCCGAGACCGAGATAAGTGATCACTGAATTGAGGTTATACTCCCTGGCAAGAGTTTGATGCTCCTCCCCGATATGGGCTCTCTTCCTTAAGAGGACAAAATGTTGGACTCCTTGTAGCTCATATGGTTTATGTCAGTTAATTGAACCTCCCTTGATACAAGTTATTTTCCTAATAGTAAAGTTGTAGATTTGCTCCCTAAACTAAAGTATTTTCCATTGAGGTAGAATATTTTTCCTAAAGCTTTTAGATGAGATATTTTCTAAAGTGAACGAATTGCCTTTGAGTATTTTCGAAAGAAGAACGTAGTTTTCTCTACTAATACGAGTTGATCACCATTTTCAAATGAAAGTTATATGATTTTGAGTTCCAAGTATTTGAGTTCAAAAAAGTTATAAGTTCTTGAGCAATAAAGAAGTTTTACTTTCCATGAGATATATGCATAAGTAGAAATTATTGTTTAAAGCATCCTTCATCCTATGATTATGGAGAATAAGAGAAGAGTACAGATTTTAAAGACAAAGTATAATGACTCATGAGATTTGTGTTACATGCTTCATTCTACATTATTTATGAGCTTTACATTTTAGACTTATTCAAGCCATGTGAGTCATTCCTATTTGCATGCATGATTTGATTAAAAAGTATTGATATTGTTTTATGTTAATGCATACACCCCAACATAATCAGTACATTCCCAAGTGCTGATCCACATATACGTATCTGTGCTACATTGTCTTATAATGTAGGTTCAGGTGCTCATTCCCAGCCTCGTTAGTGATTTTCGAGTACCTTTGTCTACATCTCCCCAATGAAGAGTCCTCATGGTTTGAGGACATATATTCAGATATTTTAGTATTCGAGTTTTTATGTTATTACTATTATTTTACTTTGAGTCAGTTGGGGACCAATCGCAATGGCTCTCGAGTTCATAAAGTAGTAGAGGCTTTATCAGACTAGTTATCAGATTGTGCTTATATTGAGATTTCTAGTTTTATGGTCGTTTGGAACGAGTATTACCTTTGTATTTCCTTTCATTTCATATTACAGTGCTAGGATTTTGTATATTTCTTCATGAATGAGTTATTATGGGAAGTGATAGGCTCAAAGGGTTATCATGGGGCTACTTGTAGCCCTAAGCACCGTGTGAGGTCTCGGGAGGTGATCTTGGGTCATTACAAACTTGGTATCAGAGCCTAATATCTTTAAGGACTTATAGGGAGTCTGACAAGATGTGTTGAGTAGAGTCTTGATTATTGGTGTGTAGCGCAGCACATCTATGAGCAAGAGGCTACAAGACTTTTTACGAAAAAGTTGTTTCTTTCTTTCAGATTCCATCGTGCCTGTAGTTATCCCTCTATTCTAATAATTCATGCTCTTCTATGTCAAAAAATGCCTTTCAAAAGAGTGAATGCCTATAGAAACGATGATGAGAAACCCCTACCAGTTGATCCTTTGAAAGAGACTGTCTCGTGCTGAGTTTTAGGCGACCTTTCAGGCATTAGCCCAAGCAGTCACCACTAATGTTCAAGACAATAACCAAGCTGTAGTTGCTACTTAGTAGGGAGGTGATGTAGCTATGGCTAGGATCCGTGATTTTATGCGGATGAGAGTTTTATGGGTCCAAGGCAGGAGAGGATCCACAGTTGTATCTTGAGGAGGTGAGAAAGATCATGTAGGTAATGCATGTTCCTAAGGAAGAAAGTGTTGAGTTGGCATCCTACAGGTTGAAAGACATTGCTTATGACTGGGTTGTTTCATGGAAGAAGGGTAGAGGTGATAATGCTGCTCTTATGACTTGACAGGTGTTCTATGATGCATTCTTAGACAAATTCTTTCTACTTGAGATGAGGGAAGAAAATATTGAGGAGTTTATGAGCTTGAGGCAAGGCTCCATGACTGTTAAGGAGTACTAGTTGAAGTTCAACTAGTTGGCTAAGTATGATCCTGATTTGATTTCTGACACTCGAGCTAGTATAAGCAAGTTCATGATCAGTGTTTCTGGGTTGGTACTGAAGGAGTGTAGCACTGCGATGCGGCATAGGGATATGGATCTGGATAGGTTGATGACGCATGTCTAGTAGATAAAGATGGATAAGATTAGAGAGAGAGATAGAGTGAGGGGTAATAAGAGGGCTAGATCTGAGCAACATGAGTTTAGCCAACCTAGGTTTCATTGAGGGAACTGCCCTCAGTTTCAGAGACGTCCATCTATTCCAGTGCCTTCATTAGCTAGTACTCCCGCGCCTAGAGGTAGGCAGGAGCAAGGGAGCAGGTCTTTTATTTCTAGGTCGCAAAATAGTATTGGTACCAAGCGCCGTTATCCTTCTTGTTCTATGTGGGGTATAGATCATCATGGTGAGTGTCTTGCAGAATTGAGGGCTTGCTTTGGTTGTTGCAAGAAGGGCCACAGACTTAGAGATTGTACGCATGCTAGGCAGAGGGCTAGGGATGCTCGACCTCAGGCATAGGCTACTAGTGCACCAGCTCCTGTACCCCATCCCTTCCCTGCTCAGGGCGTTTTATCTAGCAATGCTAGCGGTCAATGCCAGAACAAATTCTATGCCTTACCATCCCATCAGGAGAAGAAAGACTCTCCCAATGTTTTTACCGGTATGCTCCATGTCAATTGATTTGATGTTTATGTGTTGTTGGACACCGTGTCAAGTCTCTCTTATGTGACCCCACTTGTAGCTGTGAATTTCAAAATAAGTCCCAAAAAGATTTCTAAGCCTTTTCTAGTTTCTACAGTAGTAGGGGAGTCAGTTGTTGCTAAACAAGTGTATAGATATTATCTTGTTACTATTCTTCATAGAGTCATACATGCTGATTTGATAGAGTTAAACATGGTGGATTTTGATCTTATTCTAGGTATGGATTAGCTTTATTCTTATTATACATCTATATACTATCGTACCCATGTGGTCATGTTTTAGTTCCCTGATTAGCCAATTTTTGAGTGGTCTGGCTGTTTGGTATCTCCCAAGAGTCATTTATCTCCTATCTCAAAGCCAAAAAGCTAATATCTAAGGGTTGTATCTATGACCTAGTTAGACTTAAAAACACTAAGTTCGAGGCTCCAACTATTTAGTCAATAAAAATTGTTAATGAGTTTCCAGATATTTTTCTAGAAGATCTCCTAAGGCTACCTCCTAATTGAGAGTTAGAATTCAGGATTGACCTTTGTCCCGACACTCATCCTATTTCTATTCCACCATACCATATGGCACCTGCTAATCTTAAGGAATTGAAAGAGAAACTTTAAGATCTTTTAGATAAAGGTTTCATAAGGTCCAGTATTTCTCATTGGGGCGCACCTGTTATATTTGTGCGGAAGAAAGATGGTTCTTTGCATATATGCATTGACTATCGTCAGTTTAACAATGTCACGGTCAAAAATAAGTATCCTCTTCTGAGAATTGATGACCTATTTGATCAGTTACAAGGCCTAAGTTATTTCTCCAAGATAGACCTTAGATCTGGCTATCATCAACATAAAGTGATGGAATATGATATTCCAAAGATAGCCTTTTAAACCTGCTATGTTCACTTTGAGTTTATAGTCACGTATTTTGGGAAAATTAATGCCTAACAGCTTTTATGGACCTCATGAATCTAGTGTTCAAGCAATATCTTGACATGTTTGTCATAGTGTTCATAGTTGACATCCTTATCTACTCCCGCAGTGAGCATGATCATGCAGATCACCTTAGAATTATCTTGCAAACTCTTAGAGGTCACTAGTTGTTTGCCAAATTTAGTATGTGTGAATTGTTGATACGGTCTGTAGCCTTTCTAGGTCATATTGTTTCAGTCGAAGATATTAGAGTTGATCCCCAAAAGACAAAAGCTATAAGAAATTAGCCTAGACCTATCTCTCCCTCTAATATTAGAAGTTTCTTGGGTCTAGCGGGCTACTACCACTATTTTATTAAAGGTTTCTCTTCTATTGCATCTCCCATGACCCGGTTGACCAAAAAGAAAGTTAAGTTCTAGTGGTCAGATTCCTGTGAGAAGAGGTTTCAGGAGTTAAAGACTCAACTTACTTCAACCCTTATCTTGACTTTGTCTGATGGTTCAGATGGTTTTTTGGTATATTGTGATGGCTCTAAAATAGGTTTGGGTTGCGTATTGATACAAATAGGTAAGGTTATAGCCTATGCCTCTAGACAGTTAAAGCCACATAAAAAGAATTACCCAACCCATGATCTTGAGTTAGCTGTTATGGTATTTGCTTTGAAAATTTGGAAATGCTATCTTTATGGTGTTCATGTTGATGTGTTTACTAATCATAAGAGCCTGCAGTATGTGTTTACTCAGAGGTAGTTGAATCTTAGGCAGAGGAGGTGGTTAGAGTTGATAAAAGATAATGATATGAGTGTGTTATACCACTCGAGCAAGACTAATATAGTAGTGAATGCCCGTAGTAGATTGTCTATGGGTAGCGTTGCTCATGTAGAGGAAGGTAAGAAAGAGTTAACTTTAGTTCGTGATGTGCATTGCCTGGATAGATTAGGTTTTAGGTTGCTTGATTCAGCTGAGGGAAGTACTTCGGTACAAAGTAGTTCTGAATCATATTTAGTTTCAGAAGTGAAGGAGAAGCAAGATAGAGATCCTAGTTTGGTCAGACTGAAGGAGACAGTTAAGGACCAAACGGTGAAGGTTTTCTCCCAAGGGGAAGATCGTGTGTTGAGATTGCAGGGTAGATTGTCCATTTCGTGTGTGATGATCTGAGGTAGAAGATTATTGAAAAAGAACATGGTGCACAGTATTCTATTTATCCCAAAACTACCAAGATGTACCGCAACTTATGGGAAATCTTTTAGTGGAATGGTATGAAGAAGAATATAGCTGAGTTTGTAGCAAAGTTGGCAACGTGCCAAAAGGTTAAGGTAGAACACCAAAGACCTGGTAGTGTGATGCAAGCTTTTAGTATATCCACTTGGAAGTGGGAAATGGTGAATATGGACTTCGTGACTGGGTTACCTTTTTTGCATCGTCATCATGATTCTATTTGGGTTGGTATAGATAGGCTGAATAAGCGTGCACATTTTTTGCCTGTGCATACATCTTATATAGTGGAGGATTATGCTAGATTGTATATCCGGGAGTTAGTCAGGCTGCACGGAGTTTCTTATCTATCAGTTGGAATAGGGGTACTCAATTTACTTCTTTGTTTTGGAGAGCGTTTCAGTAGGGTCTTGGTACTCAAGTTCTTTTGAGTTTTGCTTTTCATCCACAGAAAGATAGTCAGGTTGAGAGGACAATTCATACCGTATAAGATATGTTTAGGGCATGTGCTCTTAATTTTAAAGTTAGTTGGGATGAGCATTTGCCATTGATAGAGTTTGCCTATAACAATAATTACCATGCTAGCATTGGGATGGCGCCATTTGAGGCCTTGTCTGGTAGAAGATGTAGATCACCCATAGGTTGGTTTGAAGTGGGTAAAGCTGCTGTGATTGGGCCTGATGCAGTGTTTGAAGCTATGGAGAAAGTTAAGTTGAGTAAGGAAAGGTTGAAGACAATTCAGAGTCATCAAAAGTCATATGCTAATGTGAGGATAAGAGACCTTAAGTTTGAAGTGGGTGATTTGGTGTACTTGAAGATTCACCCATGAAAGCGGTTAAGAAGTTTGGTAACAAGGGAAAGCTTAGTCCCCATTATGTTGGCACGTATAGAGTCTTGAGTCATGTTGGCAAAATAGCCTATGAAGTTGAGTTGCCCACAGAGTTGTCAGCCGTTCATCCTATTTTTCATGTCTCCATGGTTAATAAGCATATTGGTTATTCCATTTTGGTAGATCCTTCAGAGAGTGCTGATATTCAGAATTGTCTTTCATTCGATGAGATTACCGTTAAGATTCTAGATTTTCAGATTCGTAGACTGAGGAACAAAGAAGATCCCTTGGTCAAAGTGTTGTGGCGGAACCAGTCAGTTGAGGGCGTTACTTGGGAGGCGGAATCATACATGCCATCCAAGTACCATCACCTCTTTTCTACAAGTTCAAATCGAACCGAAGGTATTATTCTTCCTTAATTCAACCCTTCTAATCTAAAGTACAGCTATATATCTATTCTTGCATGATTTCTTTCAATTTTTGAGGTATTCAAGAATTTAGAGAGATTTTGAGTCGTTTAGCAAATTGCTTCAGCTATGTGTACTCTATTTTTTCCTGTGTTCCTAGTCTAACTAGCAACATTCGAGGATGAATGTTTGTAATAGAAAGATATTGTGAGACCCCGTAAATTTCCCTTGTAGTTCGAGCCTTAGATTGTGTCAAGTGAAGAGTAATTCCGACCCTAAAAGATTGAGAAGAAACTTCCTAAGTGATTGATATATAAACCATATAGAATTTTCTTAAATTTGACTTTTTCTCCTGTAGAGAATTGAATTAGATTTCCAACAATATCAAGTTCGTCCAAATCCAGCATCGGGGTGAGAAGTTATGGCCGTTTTATTGAGAGTTGCCAGAATCGCCTAGGTTCGACGGACGATCTGATGGACTGTCGAGTCTGCGACGGACCCTCTCTCAAGATTAAGAAGAAGAGTTTGAAGCAAGCTTGTTCATCCAATTTCATAATCGAAGGTATATGGGGTTTTGAACAAGGGTAATCCTTCATCCCTGTGCTCAAAGGCTTATTTAAACTATGATTTTCTATAATTTATGAGATTTTACATGAATTTGAATTAGGGTGTTTCACCCATTATTAATGATTGCAGTATTTTGATGTTTTCCATGAATTGAGAGTCTAATGGCATGATTTTCATATTTTTTCTTGAGAAATCACAGCTGGATCTATACCCCATGATTTTAATCCTTGAGAAATTAATAGTTGAAATGTTTGAGATATTAAAGTATATGGGTATGTTGAGATTTTGAGACAAATTGCTGAAATTTCTAGATTTCTGCATGAGATATGAATCTAGATGCTATCTATTATGCTTTTGATGAGTTTTAACTTGAGATTGAATTATGGGTTACTGAGCCCTACTTGAGATTTGCAATTTTATGAAACTCTTGTGCTATAAGAACCCATGAATTGAGTATTCTGAGATTATTGAGAAATGTTTTGACCTAATGATCGTGGAGTGTTGAAATCCACATTACTACATGAGATTACAGGTTTTATTATTGGGTTCTTGATGAACCAAGAGACTATTTTAAAGTGGATTTTCATGAGCTGAGTGAAATAAACTAAAGGGAGTTGTATTTAGCATTGACTTGGGTAAGTTACTAAGGTTTCTTACTCAGAACTACGTTCCACCTTAGGTTTGAGATTTTGGGTGTAAAGTCGAGATATTGGGCCCAAGGTTGAGATAAGTGATTACTGAATTGAGTTTATACTCCCTGGCAAGAGTATGACGCTCCTCCCTAATGTGGGGTCTCTTTCTTAGGAGGACAAAACGTTGGACTCCATCTAGCTCGCATGGTTTATATCGGTTAACAGAACCTCCCTTGACATAATTTATTTTTCTAATAGTAAAGTTACAAACTTGCTCCCTAAACTAAAGTATTCTCCATTGAGATAGAATATTTTCTCTAAAGCTTTGAGATGAGATATTTTCTAAAGTGAACGAATTGCTTTTGAGTATTTTCCAAAGAAGGAAGTAGTTTTCTCTACTAATGAGAGTTGATCACCATGGTTCAAACCAAAGTTATATAATTCCGAGTTCCAAGTGTTTGAGTTCAAAAGAGTTATAAGTTCTTAAGAGATAAAGAAGTTTTACTCTTTATGAGATACATGCATGAGTTGAAAGTATTGTTTAAAGCTCCCTTCATCCTATGATTAATGAGAATAATAAAGAGTATAGATTTTAAAACCGAAGTATAATGAGTCATGAGATTTGTGTTACATGCTTCATTGCACATGATTTATGTGCTTTACATTTTAGACGTATTCAAGCCATGTGAGTCATTCCTATTTGTATGCATGATTTCATTAAAGAGTATTGATATTGTTTTATGTAAATGCATACACCCCCATATACTCAGTACCTTCCCAAGTGTTGATCCACGTATATGTCTATGTGCTAAATTGTTTTACAATGTAGATTTAGGTGCTCATTCCCATCCTAGTCAGTGATTTCCTAGTACCTTTGTCTACATCTCCCCAGTGGTGAGTCCTCATGGTTCGAGGACCTATCTTCAGACATTTCAGTATTCAAGTTTTTATGTTATTACTTTCTGTTCATTTTGAGTCAGTTGGGGACCTGTCCCAATGGCTCTCGAGTTCATGGAGTAGTAGAGGCTTTGTCAAACTAGTTATCAGATTGTAGTAGTGTTGACATTTCTAGTTTGTGGTCATTTGGACCGAGTATTACCTTTGTATTTTCTTTCATTTGATATGACAGTGCCAGTGCTTTGTATATTTCTTCTTGAATGTTTTATTATGGGAAGTGATAGGCTCAAAGGTTTAGCTTGGGGCTACTTGTAGTGCTAAGAACCATGTAACATCTCGGGAGGTGATTTTGTGTCATTAAATCAATAATGTAGTTGTAAGGTTCAAATTAGATAAATGGTTAGAGGTTGGAAGACCATAATCATGCGATTAATCCTACGAATCAACAACCATGATAAGCAATTTAATGAATGATTGAGATGTTAGCCTTGGAGAAATGGTTTTTGAGGGAAGATGATTTTTGTAATTACTATGAAGGACCCCACCATGAGGCTTTTTGTCCAGATTTTGATCCAAGCATTTTGAGAGGACTTGCTTGTTTACAACCTGTGAAGCTTCCCATAAGTTGGTTTATGGTTTGTTACAGTACATATCACTCTGCAGATATGTGTGTTTTTAATCTTGATTCAATAATGTTTAAGGGTAATGTTAAAAAGACAACTAAGGAGGTTAACCAGATACCACCGCCACCATGTTCACAGATGCTAACATAAGAAAATATGAGGAGGATACTAGCCAATTTGTGGAGCAAATACAAGAATCCCAGCCACTCAACTATCATCTTTCCTTTGAGACTGAAATTGAGAAGGTGAACAAAAGTGAGTGTGTAGCATATTTTGTAAATTTTTAAGAGTCAAAGCACTTTTCTACATTATTTTTAGATGATGTCTTGTATGTGGAATCATTTAAAATAGTGGAAGAGCGTGAAGATGAGAAACAACAATCCTATATTCTTAATTTTTCACAAGACAAGCAACATTAAAGAACATCGTACTTTAAGGCCAAGTGGTTTATCATACATTACTCGGTTCCTTAATCTTTGTACCACCACCCAATGAGCATGGAAAAAAGATAGATGCTAAGTTAGGGGTGAAATTCATATCCTCAAGGTGGAGGAAAATGTTAAGTGGGTCATACCGCGATGCTAAATCAGGCGCTTCTTGGGAGGAAACGCAAGCAAGGTATGTTTTTGTTTTCAGTTTTGTTTTTATTTTACGTAGTTTTTGTTTTTGGTTGAGTCACAGGTTGATGGTAAGTCTGAGTACTAGAAACCTGAGCTAAGGAGCATGGCAAAGACTAAGTGTTGGGTTCCACAAACCTATTTAATATCTAAAGATGCCACTATCAAGGTCTAGAGGCCTCAAGGAGTATTTCAATGTAATACCCCACATTTTAGACTAGAATGAAAATCCATCATTCCTAAGCATGGATGTTTCAAAAGCCTCAAATCCTATATAAATTTAGTGTGTTAATCAATTATGTAGTGTGGGAATCTATTTGAGCATGAATTTAGATCATAGAAGTCCCCTAACTCAAATACAAGTTGAAAGCTTTCCTATCGTTCAAGTTTTAGTGATCTTCAAAACTTGGGTCAAATTCAATTGACCATAACTAGTTATATATGACAAACTGGGTTGTTTAATATATATGAAATGAAATCTCTTAGAATTAGCTTTCCAATGATACCAATTTTGCCTAAATCCGATATCGGAGCAAAGAGTTATCCCGCTTTTATTCCAGCATGTCAAGCTGAAAAATGGTGACGACGTTTCTGACGGGCTATCACATTCGTGATGACCTTTTTATTGACGTCATCACATTCTGGCGACATTTCTGACAATGTTGTCAGCCCTGTTCAGAAAATCAAGAATTTAGACCCCTTTTGTGGTAACCATTCGTGACGGCCTATCACGGACCTGACGGCTTGTCACGGATGGTGTCAAGTATATTTTTCCAACAATTCAAGGGCATTTTTGCAAGGGTACTTTGGTCATTTGCTTCTCCTTCCATGACTTATAACCCTAAAGTGGCATAATTTTTCCCATTTTTCTTCAGTTAAGCATCTCAAAAACCCTCTCTTACACTCTCAAGCACAAGATTAGGGTTTCCATCAAACTCATCTCTCAAAAGCAAGATTCAAGCCTTTTTCCAAGATAATCAAGAATTAAGTTTCCCAATCAAAGAACTCTCTATCATATCATCAAGGTTTCCTTTATAAGGTATGCATGTTTTCATTCATGGACTACTTTCGTCGATGAAGTTCAAGAACCTTTTTCTAAAAATATATATTATGATTTTAATGTTATAAATGGATTGTTCATCATGTTTATGTGTTGAATGATGCCAAGATAGAATCTTTATAAGTTATTATGAATCTGTGACAACATATGAGTTGAAAACATGTAAGTTTGATTAATTAAGATGATTAATTGTATGATTTACACCTATGCCTGAGTTATGCATGTAAGGTGTTTGATAAAATACCTAAGAGACTGGAAATCATACATTACAGCTAAATTGTAACTATGGGAAGGATTCATGATAGGCCTCTATGATTCAATGTCATCCATGTTGATAATGTGTCTTGTGAACACTGTTGGATTACTCATGAACTAGTCTTATGGAATTATGCTATGCTTACTTGGAAAACCCACTTATGTAAAAGATGTAGAATACCCATGTACTTCATGAAATTCCCCAAGTTATGATATTATGGATTGTGTTTGTAATATGTAATGAGCATGATATTGAAAGTTATGCAAGTATATACATGTTGTATGAAATTCCCTTCCATGAAATAGATTGTTGAGAACCATGCTTAGTATGAAATCCCTTATTTATGATATTGTGGATTATGGACTCTACTCTTATGATCAAATCATTCATGTCTGTCAGTTTCCTTCCATCGAGTCCTGGGGGTACTTGTACCCAAAAAATATAGCTGTGTTCCTAGAGCCATGTCATTTTTTCACAATACTCTCAGTCAAGCCATGATCTATATAAATCAGTCAGTCATGTGACTCAGGAAAACTCAGTAAGCTTAGTAGATCAGTATTCTCAGTAATCTCAATGCTCAGTAACCTCAGTAATCATAGTAAATCTCAATAACTTCAGTACTCTTAATCAGTCCTCAGAGCTTATTATATTCCATCCGTCATCAGAATCTAGTAACTCAGTTTTAGCTTCGCTAAATAATACGACTATTTTCAGTTCAGTTAATCAGTATCTATTCAACAATTAAGTTTAGTTAAGTTATTTCGTTCAGGCTAGTTATTCAGTTCAGTGTCTTTCAGAAGGGAGTAGGATTCAGCAGCGAGTGAGCCTAGGGATGAGGACTCACCCGCTAGATTAGGACTGAGATCCTTAGCAGCAATCCCTATCTTCCATAACAACGTAGCTAGTGTAGGTACGAGATGTCATTTTAGACTAGAATGAAAATCCGTTATTCCTATGCATAGATGTTTTGAAAGCCTCAAATCCTATATAAATTTAGTGAGTTAATCAATTATGTAGTGTGGTAATCTATTTGATCATGAATTTATATCATAGAGGTCCCCTAACTGAAGTATAAGTTGAAAGCTTTTCTAACATTCAAGTTTCAGTGAGCATCAAAACTTGGGTCAACTTCAATCGACCATAACTCATTGTATATCATGAACTGAGTGGTTTACTATACATAAAATGAAATCTCTTTGAATTATCTTTCCAACGATACCAATTTTTCGTAAGTCCAATATCGGAGCAAAGAGTTATCCCCATTTTATTCTAGCATGTCAAGCTGGAAAAAGGTGACGACGTTTCTGACGGTCTATCACGTTTCTGACGACCTTTTTGATGACGTCGTAACATTTTGACGACATTTCTGACAACATCATCAGCCCTGGGTAGAAAATCAAGAATTTAGACTACTTTTGTGATGACCATTCGTGACGGCCTATCACGGACTTGACGGCCTGTCACGGATGGCGTCAAGTATATTTTTCCAGCAATTCAAGGGCATTTTTGCAAGGGTATTTTGTTCATTTTATTCACCTTCCACTACTTATAACCCTAAAGAGGCATAATTTTTCCCATTTTTCTTCAGATAAGCATCTCAAAAACCCTCTCTTACACTCTCAACCACAAGATTAGGGTTTCCATCAAACTCACCTCACAAAAGCAAGATTCAAGCCTTTTTCAAAGATAATCAAGAATTAAGTTTCCCAATCCAAGAACTCTCCCCCAAATCATCAAGATTTCCTTTCTAAGGTATGTGTGTGCTCATTCATGGACTCCTTTCATCCATGAAGTTCAAGACCACTTTTCTAAAACTATATATTATGATTTTCATGTTATGAATGGATTGTTGTTCATGTTTATGTGTTGAATGATGCCAAGATAGAATCTTTATGTATTATTATGATTCTATGACATCATGTGAGTTGAAAACATGTAAGTTTGAGTATTTATGATGAGTAATTGTATGATTTACACCTATGACTAAGTTGTGCATGTAAGGTGTTTGATAAAATACCTAAGAGACTAGAAATCATGCATTATAGCTAAATTGTGACTAAGTGAAGGATTCATGATAGGCCTCTATGATTCAATGTCATCCATGTTGATAATCTGTCTTCTGAACACTGTTAGATTACTCATGAACTGGTCATACGGAATTATGTTGTGCTTACTTGCAAAACCCACTCATGTACAAGATGTAGAATACCTATGTACTTCATGAAATTCCCGAAGTTATGATATTATGGATTGTGGTTGTAATATGTAATGCGCATGATATTGAAAGTTATGCAAGTATATACATCTTGTATGAAATTCCCTTCCATGAAATAGATTGTTGAAAACCATGCTTAGCATGAAATCCCTTCTTTATGATATTGTGGATTATGGACTCTACTCTTATGATCAAATCAGTCATGTGTGTCAGTTTCGTTCCATAAGTCCTGGGGGTACTTGTACCCAAAAAATATAGTTTTGTGCCTAGACACATGTCATGTTTTTATGATACTCTCAATCAAGCCATGATCAATAGAAATCAGTCAGTCATGTGACTCAGGAAAACTCAGTAATCTCAGTAGTTCAGTATTCTCAGTAATCTCAGTGCTCAGTAACCTCAGTAATTACAATAAATCTCAGTAACTTTAGTACTTTTAATCAATCCTAAGAACTCATTATATTCCATCCATTATTAGAATCCAGTAAACTCAGCTTTAGCTCCGCTAAATAATACCAATATTTTTAGTTCAGTTAATCAGTATCGTTTTAGCAAATCAGTTTAGTTAAGTTATTTAGTTCAGCCTAGTTATTCAGTTCAGTGTCTGTTAGATAGGAGTAGGATTCAGCACCGAGTCAGCCTAGGGATGGAGACTCACCCACTATATTAGGAGTGAGATCCTTTGAAGCAATCCCTAAGTTCTAGAACTAAGTAGCCATTATAGGTATGAGATGTCACCTATTAGATAGGACTGACATACTCAGGGGTCACCCGTTTGCATATATATATATGTATAGGACTGATCCCAGGAGTCACCCGCTAGATTAGGACTGACAACAAATGTCATTACTGGTGGTGTGGTACTGACACCATTTCAGTCAGGGTAGAGATTGGACCCCAGTAAGCGTAGCTTAGGGTATGTCGGTTAGATGAACACATCCCATAGTTTCTGTTATAGAATCAGGGCTTTTAGACACAGGCAACTCAGCTTAGTAGTACAGATTCAATACTGTTAGATACAGTCAGTACTTATCATTATAAATAGACTTCAAGTTCACCCATTAGCTAGGACTGATCTCAACTATGATTAATCAGTATCAGAATCATTAGATTTAAAGATTACCCGCGAGATAGGACTGATCTCAGACTAAGTCAAATCATCTTTATTATTAGTATACTCATGATCACTTATGTTGGGCGTATTTATACGTCTAAGCACCATAACTTACCCATGTTTTAGCTAAGTTTTGAGAATAAAATACATAATTCTTGCACTTTTAGTCTATTTTTAGTTAAGTGAGCTGACCTATGTGATTAGCATGCTTTTTAGGTACTAATGAGGATGATTTCAGCACTTTGGGGACCTGTGGACAACAAAGGAAATCTTCACATAAAAAGAAAGGCAGCTCTTGGATTGAATGTGACGCATAGGAACTTTTTCCTGGGCAAACTCAGTATTTTTAAATAGTTAAGGATGCAGTAGAAATTTATTAGAGAAGGATGTTATTAAAAGCTTTATTGCTGAATTTTTAATTCATTATTCACATTATTTAGATTTTGCAATATTTTTGAATAGAAGAATAGCAGCTTAGTTTGAACACGGAGAGAGAGAAACGTGATTCTCTCTTAAATTGAGCTAGTCATCTTCATCACCAAGATCGTTCTAAGTTTTGTTATGATGAATATTTCTATATTGATTGCTGTTTTATTCATGAGTAGCTAAGCTTATTTGTTAGGGTTATGGAAACCTTGTAGTATACTCTCTATTGCTATGGTTTTGTGAATTTATGATGTGTAATCCACTTATATCATTACTCTATTCATTTAGATTGAATTCTCGTGGTTGCAAACATAGGGAGTACGCCATTATAGCAATAATTTGTTCGATAGAAAAGTTACTATTTGGAAAAGAGAGTGTGACAAGAAAATAAGGTTTCCAACCTCTATTTACACGTTAATGCCCTGACAGGATTAACTTCTTAGAGAGTTCGTACAATTTGTTGTACACTTTGGGTTCGAGAGAACTAAGGTGAATAAAACCTTGATGGTTGAGAAACACTTAGATTTAGAATTAGAATATGTCTCTCTATAAATGAATGCATGTATAAAATCCGTATTACTCATAGTTAATAGAGAAGTAGAATCTACAAGGTGGACATAACCCTAACTTGTCATTCTCTATGATCAAATATAATTACACATATCATCTCATTGTTACATTGATAATATTATTGTGAACTTAAACCAAACCCCCCTTTTCTTGGAACCTTCAACCAACAGTCTAATAATAATCGCAATACTTAGTGATCATAGTATTCCCTGTGGGATTCGACACCCAACCTAGTTGGGTTCTATATTTGACAGCGACCGCTTATACTTTCTAACGAGAGTAGTAATTCATGCGTGCCAAAATTTGGCACCGTTGTCGGGGAATACAGTTGTCAACTAAGTTTGTGATAGTTAATAGACCCTTTGGTCAAAGATTCTATAATTTTACTTTTTGTTTGTTGTTTTTCTTTTGTTCAGGTTTAGTAGAGTGCATGCCAAATACACGAAGATCTGGTCAGCCATTATTACCTATAAATCCTGAACCATATCTCATTGGCAGAATGGATGCGCAACGAGACCTTGAAGGATGGCTACTCAACAGGAGAAGGCTAGATTAGCTGCATTGGCAGCTGCGCAAGTACATCAACAGAATGCTGATAACCCAGGTCGGGCAATAAATCTTGATGATGAGGACCTGGGTAATGATGAGTTATTAAATCCAAGTCGTGCAGATGACGTGGTTGCACCAGTAAACAGGAATGTCAACAGAGATCATCAAGCTAGAATGAGACCTGAGCGCCAAGCTGTGCAGGTTGCTTTTGATGTTGATAATGACGACTTGGATGGGGCTGGTGCCACAGGGGCTATTATTCCTCCACCCTTTACACCCGGAGCCATGTTCAATATCAATAGCACCATGATCCAGCTGTTGCAACTCAAAGGGTTATTTGGTGGACTTGCAGGCGACGATCTAAATATGCATCTAATTAATTTTATCTCAACATGCAAATTATTTGACAATCTAGGGGTTGGATAGAATGCAATCTGGTTGCGCTTATTTCCATTGTCTCTATCTGGAGAGGCAACTCTATGGTTAAACGGGCTAACTCCCGACTCTATTATAAATTTGAGGCAACTGAAAGAAGCTTTCCTAGAAAGATTCTTTCCGCCATCCAAGAGAGCACAATTAAGAGATAAGATAAGCAATTTCAGACAGCTTCTAATTGAAGCTCTCCACAATACATAGGAGAGGTTCAAGAAGAAGCTTATGCGGTTCCTAAATCATCAGATGGCCAATGTCCACTTGATGGAAATATTATATAGGGCTTTGAACTCGATGACTAAGCCAGTGGTGGATAATGCTGCGGGTGCGTCATTCATGGACCTTAGTTTTATTGAGGCATGTGATATGCTTGATTGTATGACAAAGCAGAGTAGATCTTCGCATACCAGGTATTCTGAGATAGCAAGCTCTACTGTATCTAGTGGCATGACGGTAGAATAGAGGCGAAGAGAAGAGGAACGTGACTAGGATATGGCTCACATGAAAATGTAGATGGACCTTCTTACCAAGTATTTATTATTAGGAAAGATAGAAAAGGTCAAGGATGTTGTATCACAGGGAAGAGATGACTCTGATTCTGAGGAGGAAGAAAATTACTTGAATAATCAGGGGAGTTTCCGAGGCAATGTCTAAGGAAACCAAGGTCGGAACTATTCTGAAAAATCCAGATACAAGGACCGAGACCAAGGGAATTGGAAAAATAAGAATGATAGGAGCGGTTTGTATGTCCCTCTTGGAAATCGTGAAGCTGCTGCACCTAGCTCTGGGAAGATGTCCATGGAGGACATGATGGCTAAGCTGTTAAAAGGAGTGGAGGCAACCAACACAGGAGTAGCTGAGGTTAAAAATGATTTGTCCTCAATGAAGCAATTGTTTGACTCGCATTCCAGTTAAATAAAATAGCTGGAACAACAAATGAGTCAACTATCGGCGGCATTCAATCAATGAAAAGCTGGCACTTTACCTAGTGACACTGTCCAAAATCCAAGGAAAGATGAATCATGTTTGGCTATTACCACCAGGAGTGGTAAGGTGCTTGAAAATCCATCCAAGGGCAAGCCTGTGGTTGATGATATAGAAGAG
This sequence comes from Capsicum annuum, assembly GCF_002878395.1. Taxonomy (NCBI): domain Eukaryota; kingdom Viridiplantae; phylum Streptophyta; class Magnoliopsida; order Solanales; family Solanaceae; genus Capsicum; species Capsicum annuum. Next base: position 157,760,727 of record NC_061121.1, on the reverse strand, counting down.
AATGTTATTGAAGCAGATTGTGATGATTCTCTAGAAGTTGAAAATCAGAATGAGAACATTCATGATACTACACCTAGATGTCAGCAGTCTGAAAAGATTGATAATGGGAAGCACAATAAAAAGGAAGTGGTGGAGAAAACTCTTCCAAAACCACCACCATCTTTTCCTCAGAGACTGAAGAAGAAAGCTGATGCCACCAGGTTCAGTAAATTCATGACCATGCTGAAGCAGCTGACTATTAATGTGCCTTTGGTGGAGGCACTGGAGCAAATGCCAGGGTACGACAAATTCATGAAGGACCTTTTGACAAAGAAAAGGGCAGCGAGCTATGAACTGGCAGATAATTTTCATCATTGCAGTGCCATTGCCACGAGGTCTTTGGTACA